>NW_024962279.1:5176071-5442360 GCF_019238085.1 Lagopus leucura | reverse complement strand
AAAATAAAATAAAATAAAATAAAATAAAATAAAATAAAATAAAATAAAATAAAATAAAAGGTTGTATAGTTGGAAAAATGGACAAACTGAAAGCATATTTCATTTCTCTCTTGTTGCAGAAGTTCAAAAATTAATGTCTTTAGTTCAAACCAAGTAAATAGAAAAATAATATGGGAAACTGTTAAACTAAAAGGAATTAAGGAAGGTTATATTTTCTATGTCATTTCAGTTTTTCCTTTTGCCTCACAATGCTGACAGTTGACCGCTTGTAATCAGGAGAGACTAATTAAGGTTGCCTGGGAAGTACTAAGTGCAAATTCTGCCCTATTCTGAAGTGTGAAGTCAAAACAAAGCTACCTGATTTATTCTTTTACCATAACTATGTTTTTTTGTCTAACTTTCTTTAAAAATTAACCTGTCCTTATGATCAGCTTCCACAGCTGCCTTTTATCTTCTGAGTGCTCACATTTCCATTGCAGTCACCACTTTCTTTTGGCAAGGCCATCATTTTTAAACACACCTCGGTGGAAACACCGCTCTCAAAAGCTGATTATAGCAACTGCTACGGAAAACTCTTCTGCAACATATTCTGCAGGCTCATCAATCAAACCCGAGACTGGAATAATATCATGTTTAACCTTTCCTTTTCATTATTACCATCCAGGTAATATTGTTTGCAGAGTTCCCGGTGTCATTTCAATGGGGGCTGTCAGTCTGAGGCCACAAGCAGATTTCTTCCAAAATGTACATGCTGATGCTGCCTTCTTTCTTCAGGATCCCTCCTGAAAAGTTGCTAACAGTTGCTAATTAAGTTACTAAAGGCTCTCATTATGTGTTGATATACATGACAGCAAAATTGGTCTCATGACAACTCAATGTCACAGCACATGAACATGCCATAAATATTTCCAATGTACTGAACTGGAAAAAGGATGTCTCATGAGAAATGCATTTCCAAAGGCAAGAGGCAATAATTGTAAGTTAATCCCTACTTAAGTTTCAAAAATAAGTAAAATATTATTAAAAAAACACTGAAATTTGTAGCTACATACGTGAAAAACACAGACTCATATCTTAACCAGCAAATGGATTGTTGTCATCTGCTAACAAACTGTACACTCAAATGAATAGTATGGCTTTGGTGTGCGAAGAGCCCAATGACTTTTAGCTGAACTATGATAAATGGTTAAGAAAGCTTAAAATATTGCTTCAGAATTTCTAACAGACACATCCACCTGTTATTCGGTGTAAAACTCCCTTCTATTCCCTTCCCTGCTGCCATTTCACCTGTGGTTGTTGTTTGTTGTTATTGTTCACAGCGGTGATTTGTTTGTTTGTTTGCACTTCTCTAATCCTGAACAGATACCCAACACAAAGAGTTTATGAAATGTGTCCCTGCATCTTTTAAAATCCAAACAGAACTACTCGTTCCGTATATGAATCCACTGTCAGTAAGAAGGCAAGACTATAAACTTACAGTTTTATCAATGCTTAATATTTGCTTTTCCTTCCCTATCAGCGGGAGTTTGTTAGTGTTACACCCTGCTTAGGGTTTTGATTTCCATCCTGTGTTTTTCACCCAGGACTGCAGACCAGTTATTTCTGAAATATGAGTAACATTTCCCACTGGGTACCTATAAAATGCACTGAGACATATTCTAATTGCCTATGAATATTCAAAACCTCATTATTGTTACTAGTTTATAATTATCGTATTCCCCTGACAAAAACATGCAGCACACAATAAGAAAGGCAATCCATTAAAAATGTTGACATTCATGTTCAACAGTTTTCTTTCTTTTTTTTTTTTTTTATTAACTATTAGGCTTTTTATCTTGGCTACTAAAATCATTTCTAGAACACACTTTGTTCCATATCTCCCACATTGTACTCCTCCTGCAATAACATTACAATTAATTGTCTGTATAGTTACTAACAACAGTGCTATCTTGCATAGCATACCCTACAGATTAGGCAATATCATAAAAGTATGTGCAATTATATAAAATATCACTGCAAGGCACAGTTTTTCTCCCAGTGCCAAGCTCCATGCCTTTAGTGTTCACTGAACCACTAAGGTTCAGAATCTGTGTTCGACTTGGAAAATGGGGAACAAGCCTCATATTTGAGACGTGCAGACAGGACACACTGGATATCTTTCATCTTACACCTGCAAAAGCAGGATGAGTCAAGAAGCTTTTATCATCTGTACTTTGGTTGTACTTACTTAGGCATGCAACTGACAATAGAGCTGCTGAAGTCAAGGAGCGGTGGTGGTATTTATTTTCCAGAACTTGGAAAACCAATAAACATTGCCAACAACTCCCTGCAGCTGCTTCTAAAACCACAAAAGTTTCAACCACGCTGCTGCAAAGCAAAAACAAAGCTTTATAACTTCAGTTCACCCTTCAAAGTGACTTGGTCTCCTCTGGTGGCAGTCCCACAGAACACACAGAGGCCTTCTGGCAGCCTGCAGGATGCAGCAGGAGCCACAGCCAATGGCACACATCTGAGACTGAGCACGGTCTGGCTGTTCAGGGTGCTGGGAAGACATTTCAGTAAAGCCTGTAATGGATGAGCAGCAACACCCTGCTATCTCATCATCAAACCCATCCTCTGCTCTCCTTACTTTGTACCTGGACCAAGCCTTATCTATGCTATAAGACAAGAATACATTCATTCATTATTTTTTGGGCCTCTGTATGCTGTATCTGTACAAACAGATGGTTGGGCATTACCTAAAGAGACAAGCAATCTAAAGCAGAAAAGGATAAAGCAGAAAAAAAAAAAACAAAAAACAACCAGAACAGCACAATGCAGAACAAACTTAACAAAGCCAACAGACGGCTGCAGAGACAACTAATGGCATTTCCTTCCAACACCAAGTTTGGTTATTGTAAGGATCTGATTGAGCAGTTGATATGTGACCCACCTGCAGTCAGAAGCTACACACATACAGACACACAGACATCTCTTTCAGCCAATTCTCCAAAGCTGTTGCCACTCCAAAGGAATGATCAGAGTGCAGGGACACACCAACCACAGAGCAAAGGCTACCTGGAAGGATGGTTCTTGCTCTGTCTCAAGTTATTCCTGAATAACTGTAGACATTCTGGTATTGGAGAGAACCCTCAGAGTAAAGAAGATTTTGTTTCTATTTTGCACCACAAAAACGTTGGTTAAAACTGAAAAAAAAAATAAAAAAAATACAAAGATGATGCATAAAATATGTGCAGGAGATATTTCACTTTAAACATAAAACAACTGAGATACCTAAAGTTTTCAGGAGAGGAAAAAGAATAAACAACAAAAAACAAACCTTGTCATTGAAAATGCTTTGCGTTCGCCTTTGGAAAGGTTAACTTGTCAGAAAGGTCAGAACTTTTCAGGTTGGATTTTCAGAGAACTGAAGTCAGCGCATCTGCTGACTTCACAGATGTGCTCGGTGCTAGCAGCAGCCCCATGCCCACAGTGAGGGAGAAACTGAAAACTGTTTTTTCTCAATGGAAGACGTGGATGTATCGAGACAGTGCTTGGGCAAAAATGTGTATCTTTTCTTTAAATTTGGCTTCCTTGGTTATGGGATGTGTGCCCATATGTAAGTGTACATGAGAAATACGGAGAGAATAAAGGGTGGCTGTCAGAAAAGCTATAGGATCAAGATTAGATTTGACATTGTTCACTGACCAAGTGAGAAAAGCAATGTGCGTGGTTCAGGCAGGAGCTCAGCTCCAAGAGGGAGGCACAGCTCTGCAATTCCTGGAGCAGGGTCTTCAAAAGAACTCAATCTCAGCACACTCAGTCTTCTGCTTTCTGAGATACAAACACTTCTTTGGATTCTAAGCAGGAGCATAGATGGTTTAAAAACAACAAAATCTACCAGGAATGTCCCATTCTTCAGCTGGGCTTGGGAAAAAAAACGTTTCAGTTATGTATCCTTTCCCAGGCCTGTCTGTCTGTCTATCTTTTCCCCTAACACCTCCACTGACTGCATGCTGCTACAGAAGCACACGTGTTGGGGCTGAAATATTAAGCAATATTATAAGATTTCCATGGTTTCCTTAAGAGGATGTTCTGAATACATATGGAACAAATTACTGTTTGCTTTAGGGAGAGAAAATGTCAAAACAAGTACAACTCCCTAATGCTGTAACAGTCACTTCCAAAGGATGGCTTTTCCCACATCATCTTATCTGAAATACTTAAGAGTTCAGAACAAGAAGCAAATTTGCCATGATGCCACTAGACAGCAACTGCTGTGAAACACAGGCTTGAATTGGAGCCACTGACATGAAGGCAGCACAGAAATAAGAGTCCTTTTTTATCTCATGGCACATCTGCCTCATGGGGCTGGGAGTGCTCTGTGTCCTCCTCCGTTGCTGTAGGTGCACAGGTCTTCCTCCAGCTGTACAGCAGCAATGGGGCAAAATGGATTTCAGGCTGGATTCTCAGCCACACACTCCTGGTGTCTCTGCATGTATCTAAGCACGTGTCCACACACACTCTTACATGTTTCTTCTGCCAAGACACATAGCTCAGCAGGCATCTTGTGTTTCTCCTCACATCTGGGGGAATACTGGTCATGGCTCATTCATATCTAACATACACTAATGCTGTAATAGAGATGTTATGATCTAGTAGAGGGTCAAAGCCAAAGTGCCTGTTTTTTCTTAGGCATGTAAGTATCCCTTGGGAATAAAAATAAGGACACTGGAGTTGGAGGGTGGGGAATTCTGCATGGTTCTCCTGCTCTTACTGCTGAATAAAATCACTGTTTCTGTTTGAACACTCCAAATAATGGGGGTAAAACCGGAATGAGAGAACAGACAGCCTTGGTGCGGAGCTGTGAGAGAAAAATCTGAACTCCTGGAAAAACAGATGGTTTCCTGAAAACACTTCTTTTGTTTAGCTTTCAGATTTCGCTTTCAAAAGATGGCGATATTTATCAAATACCTTGATTGCTACATTGGCAAGCTTCCGTTACCTCCCTTAAGTGGATGAAAGCATCATGCTTCTGCTTCTGTGCATGCTTGCTTATTCACAACACATGCTGTAGCAACTCGAGGCACAAAATAATTACAGCAAAACGTACAATATAACTTAAGGTACATCAAAGCATGTAACATGAAAAGAAAATACTGTTGTGGCCAGAGCATGGCAATCAGTCAATAAAAGGAGCCAGTTCTGCCACATGAGCAGCAAAATGACCTGGGCATGTTATTCCACTGCAGAACCTGGAATTTCAGCTGGAATTATGAGGTTGTAGGATAAAGAATAGACAAGGTATTTCTATTGCACAGAAAATGAGTTGTTCCAAAATGAAATTAAGTTCACAATTTGAAAATGCTAGACATGGTTAATGTAATATTTCTCAGATCCAATTTAGGATGCATAAGTTCAAGCAGTGCGCCCTGTAGCTTCAGTTTAGACATAAATCAGACTGCAGTCATTATTTCCTGTCCAATAAGGTGGATCAAATCATGCCAGAATAATAAACTGTTTAATGAAAAAGGATGCAGTCAGACAATGATCCATATTTAGCACTGATGAACAAGAGGATGATACCAGTGGAGCATGAATTAACACCTGAGGCATTTACTTAACAGAAAATTGAAAATTAGAATCCTTGTTTCGTGAAAGTGAAAACAGAAATATAAAGAAAGAGATGTAGGTTAAGAAACAAGAAACCCCTACATGGTAGATAGAAATAGACTGAGCAAAATCCTCTATAAAGCAGGATTTTCTTAACTGTTGAACAACACAGATTTTCATAGCCGTTCTGGGGTTTCTTTTTGCTCAGGATTAGAACACAATTTAGGGTCGCTTTCCAGCTGCTACGCAAAAATCTTCCACTTATTTCCAAGGCCCTTCCTTTCCCTGGGATGGATGCTTCAGTCAGAGATCTGTTTGCAATACTTAATCTGTATGTAATTCTTCTGAATCCAGCCATCTTTAAATAATGTTCTTTTCCAGTTTTCACCCAACAACCACTCTGCAACACCTGTCCTCTCTATCAGCCATTTCTGAGTTAGTACAAATGTAATGACACTTGTGACAATTACATTCTCTGCTATTCAGTTGCTAACTTTCTCTTTATAAGGCAGTAATTCTCATTAAGTGCTCCTTGAGCAATCAATTGATTCATTAACTTGTAATAAATGCTTTTAAAATGCAAATTAAAGACCAACCTGCAACACCTATTTAAAACACTACCAATATTTTACAGATAGAAGTGTACACAGTTTGCATTGCTGTGCTACACATGGGCCCAAGAAATGACCCTTCCATAGAACACTGCCTATAAAACAGCCTTAGCTCATCCAAGAACCTGTCTCAGGCAAGACATTTTCTGGCCATAAATGCCATGGGGAGCCACAGTTGTATGGGATGTACAAAATCAGAGATCAGATACTGCATGTTAATTCAGCGTATGGATTTGACATATAATACATCCTAAACGCACTGACACTGTCAGGTTATTGATCATTAAATACAGTTTGGAGTCATAAAAAAAAAAAAGAAATTAGAAAGAAAAAAAAAAGGTCTCAGTATGGCAAATGGAAAGGGACAAGCTGAAGGGAGATCCTAACTGCAGTTGCACTGGTCACCAGTTGGCACTCCCCATGTTTCAAATACAGGCTGTAGCAGCGGAGCTCTGATAAAACTGGCCCCAGATCTGAAACCTGCAGGTCTTTCATAGGATTTCCCACTTTCTATGAACAGAAATGCATGAAAAGATCAGACTTCTGTGATTTACTCTTTGCAATTTAGTGAACATGGAACTGCAAGAACAAGAGGCCAACAAACTGTAAGCACTGCAGCTCAGCTGCATCCCACCACAAAGGATCCACACATCTCCCAGCCCAAGATGAGCACTTATCACAGAGTAATCACTGATTGTAACCATTTAAATCCGAGAAAATCTTGAATCAGAATGCTGAAATGAGTCATATAAGATTTATATGAATAATTTCTTCCCCACTGCTGATCTCGTAATTTTTTTTTTGACAATAATGTTTTCATGCAACTTTGCTAGTGCTCAGACTTCCAAATACTTCACACCGAGTAAATTATTTACAATTTTTCAGCAGCTAGTGAATAATTTCTTTGTGAGCAGCTTGCATGAATTGGCCTGCTCTGTTCTGAGCAAAGTTTCTCCATTGCCCATACCCAAAAATACTTCTTTAGCCATTTCAGAGAAACCGACTTGGGGAATGACACTGCCTCAACGCAGTTCATACAGATAATTATCTTCCTGTGATTTTACCAGTCATTTTTATAAAACTGGTTACTGACTGGTTTGTCTGACGGTGCCAACACAGAAATCAACTGTTGATTCAGGAAAAAGCCATTAAAAATAAAATAAATGATTATCTGATATGTCACCCTCTGAATGAATCACTGTCTTTATCATCCACATCTCTGCATAATTCTTCAACTTTTAAGACAAAAGCAGACAAAGAATGGGTGAATGGAAGAGTTGAATTTCTTTCATCAGTTTCAAATACAAAAAATAGAAACGTCCGTAGAAGAATTCTACAGCCCACTGGTTGACCTGGGCATGTTGTGCAGGAAATCATTTATGAAGTTAAAAAAAAAAATTAAGAAAATCATGGGATTTCCTAATAAATTTGCTCAGTAGCTCAGAAGCAGTCACAAGACATTGCTCTGTAACACTGATGCAGATAAAAGCTGACAGACTCCTGGTTCGTGAGTTATTGGAATGCACTGGGACAGTTGTAGTACATCCACAGCATTTGGAATTTACCCTGGAAGCTGTACTTTTACACCCAGACCATGTTAGCATGGAAGAAAGGTCTGCATTCAGAATATAACCAAGTGAATTTTGTATTCATTGTTAGCACAGCATCACTTTGTCAGTTTAATACATAAGAAATGAATAAACTGAATAATATAGTATATCATCTCTACTTTTCTCAACTTATTTTGCTAACATCGATAATCAGCTTCTAGTAAAAAGATCAAAGAAACCATATTCCATCCTGGCCAAATTATCCAAAATAAAGGAATCCCAGAAGAGCCGTAGATTCCAAGATCTGCAAATGCAGTTTGATATAAGATTGCCCTTACCAGCAAAATATTTTTACTTAGTTTTCCTGGAGTAAATTTCATTGCAAAAGCCAATAGATGCGTTTGCCATTATTTCTATGAAGCAATCAACTTCATTTGCCAGGGAAAAAAATGACTATTGCTCTCTGCTGCAGGACTAAAGAGGGAGCTATTGACTAAGAATGGCATGAATATGTCAGCGTGGATAAAGATATTCTCAGTGCTGAGGAGAAGCCCTTTTTATCTGCTGACACAGTCTGTGGTAATATTGATATGTGATAAAATACGTAATGATCCTATGGTGCTGTTGCATCCAGGAGTTGCATTTCTTAAGTCAGATGCCTTGTAAACATTGTCGGTAAAACCATCTTCAAATAAGTCAAAATAGGTTTTGGGGTTTGTTTAAGCTATTCAGTCCTGTTTAGCACAGATCCTGGTGAACTTAATTTGTGCAAATGCTTCAGTAAAATAAAGGTGTTAAACTCAAGGCACACTGAAAGCATGTGCATTGAGAAGGCAGAATTCCTCTCAGTGTCTGCCAAGTAACAACAAATTCTGTACCTGCTGTGTGCTGCTGTACAGGGTTGGAATGCAGTGTGGGAAGATGTGGTTGGTGTCGTTTTGGTGACTCATCAGTATCTGTAGCATCTGTGAAGTGTTTTCATTATGGCTTATCATCAGCCAAGGGTTATTTGGGAGACAGTTTCAGATGCTGCAGAATGATGGGATGAGGTACCAGCAAGCAGACCTGAACTGCTGCTGTCCTTGCACAGAGTCTGACCTGTGACAGTTCTCTCTCTTCTATATGCCTCATCCCAGGCAAAACTAACTATATTCACATCCATACAACCAGACATTTTTCTTCTGGGATTTTGTGATTGCTTGAATGAAATCTTCCAAGACAGCTGTGGGTATATTCCTTCCCTTCCTACAGAATTATGTCCTAAAACTAGAAAAGACTGCGCATACACTATGCACAAGGACTAGGTAGAGTTTGGATGAGTACCTTCACAATTGAAAACAACTGTCTTTGTGCCCTTTGATTAAAGCATAAGAAATGATGACACGAGTGTTCCATGGGACTGCACTTTGCCAATGACCAGTGACGAAGTATTTCTAATTGTTTACAGAAATAGAAGTGAAGACTGGGGAAATTTCAATGAGGCTTCTTCCCCATCAAATCCTGAAATAGGATTTTTCCACATCTGGGTAGGTTTATGAATTTTAATAGAAATGTTGCAAACCAATTCCTTTCTATTGACAGTGATTAAGCTACATTTATTTTGCTGAATATATTGCATTTGTAAGTGTAGCATTTATCTCAGAAAAAGGATCCAAAAAAAATTCATAGCTAAGTACGTATCGCTCGGTACAGTGGCCCTTCCTGGAATAACACTGCATTGCTGGATTAAGACATGAAAGTCTCCCGAAGTGTTGTCTGACCGCCAGAGGGAGGTCACACTGCTCCACAAACAGACCGACACCGCCGAGAGTGACTGGGGAAGGCTAATTAAAATGAAAAACTAATTAGGAAATAAATAAATAATTACAAAAGCTTCCGAGCAAAGAGCTCCCCCATATCTATCAGGAGATTAAATTTCATAAGGAATTAAACAAAACAAACAAACAAACAAATAAACACACACACACACAAAAAAAACCATCAAACCCACAGCACATAAAAGCAATTACACTTCAAATTTTGAAGCTGTGATAATGAAGTTCCTGATCGTTTCATAGCAGCATTTCTTTCTTTAGGTAATATGTATCTATCTGAAATTTGTTGCAAGTTTACGTTGTGGTCTGACCCTCTCTACTACTTCACATTTTCAGTCTTATCTTCAGCTTTATATGCTGATATACCATTTTCAGTACTTCAGAACTTCAATTTTTCCTCTTCTGAGCTTCAGGACTCATCCTTGGGGGTTGGTCCTGACAGCCTTTAATGCACTTTATTTATGTGGCAGTCCCTGCAGACAAGAAGGCATACTCTTTGAACACAGAGTTCATGTATTTCACAAGACTCAAGACCAAACACTGGAGGGTAGGAGCAGGGGACAAGAAAAAGCAGAGAGCTGTGTGGAGGACACTGGGGAGGAGTTAATTCCCACTTGCAGCAATAGCTAAACCTATTTTCTTTGGGATGGTGCTCGAGTGGTATATTCTCATATATATAAAAGGCAGGGTACAGAAGAATATGGAAATAGATTTCTGTTAGAATATTATGCCTTAAAGAATAAGTAACCCCTATGATCCAAACTAAAAACCAATTAAAATCTTTATACCACAGTACACTATCATGTATTATGTATATGCCGTACATTTAGCTGAAAAGCTATTTCAGAAGTGGTTTTAAAAGTTTAAGAATATCACCAGTATGAACAACTCAATATACGCAGCTTTATGGGCATATTAATAAAAGATAATTCCTTTATACATAGAGAGATCAAGCCTTCTGAAAATTTATATTAAAGAAACTAGAATTAAGATATGGGAATTTTGTTCAGTATCTCACGGGGAAAAGTTTTCTGATTTAATATCTCCTTTTTTAATTTCATGTCTGTTTTCGAGCTCCCTCTCCAAGTGCCAATGGCCTTTAGAATACCAAATAAATATTCGCCAACTCCTAAAACATACAAATAGGAAAACAATTTCATCTTCTAATGCTACCTGCAGCTTGTTAGTCAGTGTTACATGGAACAACAAATAACAAGAGAAAATGTAGAAGCAAGTTGTTTGTTATAACAAGAAGATAGATGCATTCCTACAGCCACAGAAGGAAGAACAGACACAACACTGTAGAGGAAATAGAGGATAAAATAGAATTTAAGATGCTACCTGCAGTTAGTATATCTATTTCAATATCTATAGTCCTCTATCTCCCCCCAGAATAATACAAGAAAGAAAAGACAATTAATAGGCATTTCTTTTAAGTAGACTCAAAATACTTTTTATGTATAGGTTCCAGTGACATTTTCTTTTAACTCCACTGATCATCCTTAGCAGTGGTTATCAATTTCCATAATAATTATAGAATCAAACAAGAACTGGGATAAATTGATGAAAGCTCATTTATTCTGTTCTGTCCTGTTTCTTGACATGGATCCAAGAGAAACTTTATGGTTTTCCTTTATCATTACAGTTTGATTTCTGGGGGTTTCCTTTGGCTTTGTTTTGTGACTGCTTTACAGACCATCTCTGATTTCTGGCCAGCTCTCAGTTCTACAGATGCTGATGCAGAATGTGTTTTCTCAATTTCTCAGTATTCTCACCAAGCATTAAATCCATAGAGCAATTTTCAAGCCTTCAAAAGAAAATGTTTCTATGTCTCGAGTTTAACCTCGGAACAAGGCAAATGTTTTAAAGCACCACAGTATGGTTTGTATCCTTGCCCCTGTCCCTGCAGTGTGGCTAGTGGAGGCAGAGGGGCACAGAATAACTCACAGTCACAGGGACTGCTTCTTTTGGACCCACGACCCAAAAGGTTCCATCTTGTTTTTCAGTTCACCCTTCCAGCCACAGGAGTGCACCAGTGTTAAATTTGGCATGTAACTCACAGTCCCAGTACTGTCAGCTCTCAGAGCTGGGGGCTGTACAATTTCAAATCGCCTATTTGACAGTGAAAGAAGGAACAATTCTAAGCCTTCAAAAGTAATAAATTATAGCTGGCTGAAACTTCCCAGTTATTGGAAGTGATAGTTGAGATGACTGAGTCAATGGGTGAGCTGTCAGTTCTTTGAATGCCACTTCAAACTCAGAGCAGATATCCATCACACATCAGAAAATTATTTATCCTTGTACTGTAACACTTTTAAATGCTTGTATCAAACATTGGTGTGAATTTGCCACATAAATGAAAACTTCAGAAAAAGATAGATTCTTTTAGTCCCAAAGCCTATACTCCTATCAGAAATGTTCAAGATCTCTCTCTCGTAAGTCTGGCAAATTATTACTTTTAGCCCTAAATGGATTTTAGCTTTCTAATAGCAGCCATTCTTTCAAATCTTAATCAAAATATTTTGCTAGCCTACCCAAATAAATGAAGAAATAATTAGTGTAGGGATAGGTCAAATTCATGCCTCGTGGCTTGAAACTTAGATCATAATATTGATCAATGGGAAGGTAACAGAGCGTTACTGTATTTCATGACACAGGTGCCAACCACGTGAAAAAAAAATCAATGTGAGCAATGATTCATTTTTCAATCTCCAGTTTGACTCAGAGATCACTGATTAGTTCTTTTACAATAAGTGCTGCGAACCAAAGCTAAGACAATGATTCTGACAGGTTTACCAGGCTTCAAGAGAGCTTGTATCACATGGCATTAGTGCTCTGCAAAAAGCTCACCTTTCTTTCACTTCTCTAATAAAGATAGATATGTTCTCCAGGAATGTTTGAATGATCTCTCCTTCTATGCT
This sequence comes from Lagopus leucura, assembly GCF_019238085.1. Lineage (NCBI taxonomy): Eukaryota > Metazoa > Chordata > Aves > Galliformes > Phasianidae > Lagopus > Lagopus leucura. Next base: position 5,429,872 of record NW_024962279.1, on the reverse strand, counting down.
TGTTATGCCTCATTGCAATGCTGACATATTTTGAAGACTTTATGGAGGAGAAGGGAGGCTGAGCTTTACACAGCTACAAAACCCTGTTTGCAGCCTCTGTTGTTCTGAGGGCCAGCATAAAGCCTCAAGAACTCTTCATTCATCTAGGCCACTAAAACACAGGTGCCATGTGCAGAAGAGTTCTTGGGAAATGAATAAATGGCAGCTTTAATTATGCAGTCACATGGAAAGCATGTCAAGATTTTTAAAATGTTGTAACGAAATGGAATGGAAACGCAGAATCATGTGTAGATGTGAAGTTATTTGCACCATGAGCATTTTGATAAGCTGATTATGGTAGATAGATAGGTGCAAATAAACTGCTAAGCTTTTCCCATTCACATTCAAAGCTTGATAACTCCTCTCTCACAAACACACAGAAATAAATCTGAAGATCAGAAACAGAAACCAGGTAGATGTAAAGAACATCCATCGTATATGGACACCACAGGTTGGTGGGCATCCACTGGGCCTTCCCATGCAGCAATAAACTACAGAAAGACTTCTTGGTCATTCTCTGCAGAGCACACTAAGAAACTTAGGCAAAACACAGTTGTACTGCTGCAACTGCCCTTAGGTACCAATATCAGTGCTAGCATTTGTGAATATTAGATAGAAAAAACCTTCTCAGCATCTTGAAAAGTATTTCTTCAACTGCAATGATAAAAAGATATAACATTAAATATTGAAGTTAAAAAATATCAAAATAATTTCCACTTCATGGAATATTAATAATATTTCATTTAATTAATAGATGTAGGAATGAATGCAGTGAGATTTCCACATGAAAGACCTGCCATAAGATTTGATCATGGCCAAGGAACACAAGTCACTTCTGTGAGGAAGGGCGCACAGTACCACCCAAGCTTTGCACTGCCACAGTGTTCTGTCCTGCCATTGAGATAATGACCTGTTACTTGATCTAGGAGGACCAGATGATACTTGAAGCAACCTGTATCATATGCACGTACTGACAGCATGTTGTCTCAATGCTCCCTGGGCTCCAGCAGCTCCGGGCCATGTCCCCTGCCCTGGGGAGCTGTGCCATGCTCACCGCCCTCTGGGGCAGACCCTTTCCCTATCCCCCCCAACCCTCCCCTGATGCACCTCCATGCTGCTCCCTCAGGCCCCATCACCGCCCTTCTGCTCCCATCATGAAATCTCAGAGCCATCACACAAGTGACAGTGCAATTCAAAACAGAGCCCAGAGGAACAGACGGGTTAGAATACAGTTCCACATTTCTTTATTCCATGGGGACTGCACAGCATGGCCTTGAACACCTGGATTGAGAAACACAAACTTCCTGTACAGTTAACAGGAATTTGTCATGGGGACACCTTATGAAATTTCAATTCACTGGGATGAAAACCAGCAAAAAATAACTGATGAATCGCATCTCTTCCAAATATAAAGACTGCTAAAATGTCTTATCTTGCAGTACAAATGTAGACATCTGGTCATCAGATGTTCATATTCATATTTTTGCTGATAAATACACGTTGAATGGGTGGCAGTTACCAGCTGTTTGTTTTTTTTATACAGAATTGTTGGACAAATTGTCTGTAAACAGGTGATAGAGCATCATCTCAAGACTAACAACGGCATATTTTTCCCCCAGAGAAATAATGTTTTAGCAAAAATGCATTTTCAGCTTCATAAACCTGCATATTTATGGGTTGAATTTTCCTAGGTGCGATATCCGCTGAGAAACAAGGCAAAATAAGAAGAAATTATTTCTTTAATTTAGATATAGTAAGGATGAATCATTTCAACTTATTTTTGAAAAGGTATTGCATTTGAATATTTTATGTTAGATATTTTGTATGTTAAAGCAAAAAGGAAATATTCAGGATTACATTTAAAAAAAATAAACTGAATTCGACAGGTTCAAATTTCTAATATTCTTAGGAGAGAAAACACAGCTGATTTGCTTTTTGAAGAGGGAAGTGAGGCCAATAGAGCTCAGTGAACCACGTAGGGCAGGATAATATTCAAGTACCCTTTGGATACCAAACATCACATCAGTGAATAGATTATGCCTTCTCCCCACAGAAGGGAGCAGTTGGCTAAAAACATTGCCACACCACTATCAAAATCCTTAATTACTATTTCCAGAAGTTTATTAGGGTTGACTAGGTCTGGCACAAAGTTTTTCATCAAGCACAGAAGGACTAGGAAGAAAATCTAGGGAGAGTCCTGTGCGCCAAGTTCTAGCCTGGAGCAGATTGTAATGGCTAAGTGGAGATAACTCACAAATAAATCTATTAAAGGCAAAATTTATATCAGAAACACTGACAAGCTCATCAGCTCTAACTGTGGTAGTGGTCACAGCTGTTATGAAGGGATGGCATTAATTTAGAAAGAGGATATTGCCTCAAATCTGAAGTGATGAGTGGTGTCTGTAAGGCAGCATCACTTTGCTGTCAGTGCTGGCCATGCATACAGCTGTGGGTAAGCATATTTCTAGCCTGTTCTATTGGTGTAAGATATGAATTCAACTAATCAAAGGCAATAAAATAAGAATAGGGCTATTCCACTGTACAGAATGACAGCTGCAGTTAATGCTTGCATATTAAGTACTGTGTCTGAGCGCTTCAGATCTCCACTATTTTAATATCCATTAGACAGAAAGCTGGCATTTGGCCCTGCTCACTCTTCCTCTCCAGGGTGAGCTCCTTCTAGTGAGCATGCAGCCTATCCCATCTGTCCTTCTCCATCCACACCTCTTTCCTCACTCTGAACCCACACCTTGCTCCCTTCACAAGCAACTCAGGGCAGGGCTGGCAGAACCAGGTCCTCTCCTTCCATCCCTGGCAATGAGCATCAATCCTCAGCACCAGGCTGGGCTCCCTGCATATGGAGCCGAACCCTCTGCTACTGGGCACTTAGCATGCAGGCTGGGAGCAGAGCTGGATACCAGCAGTCTGCAATGCAGTCTCCTGGTCAATAACTTCTTGAACTCAGAAAGATATCTTTGATTTTATTTGCAGACATGTGGAAAAAAAAAAGCCCAAATACTGAAACAGCCTAAAAGCTCATTTTGTACCCTGAATTTAGCTGAAATAAAGCTCAGAATCTTCAGGGCTGACCCAGAAAAGAAACTATTCAACCATTAAGTATTCCACATAAATGGAAATATTTACTAGGCCATCTATATGTAATTACCCTAGGCTAGATCATTGACAGAGCACACACTAAGGCTATATTTTATTTTCACCCAGCTTGGCTACTCAACTGATTTCTGGAAATCATTCCTTCAGCCTGAGAACTTTCCACGCAAGTCTAAGTCCCTGCAAGCCTCAGGACTGCTGTCACTGGGAGAATACTGAAACTAAACTTTTGCCTCAGTTGACAAGTACTAAACTCTACAGATCAAACTCTGATTTTCAGATTATCCTTTGATATAACTGACTCTCAGCAGAAAAGGGATATGCAAGACTACGAAGGTCCATGTGTTCCTTTCAGGCAGGATTCAAACACAGTTCAAAATTAGCTTATATCCGTGTTATTATCTATCCTCATTAAGGTTCGTTTGAAAAGTTCTCACTCTACCATTTATACAGCATCTTTTTTTCATTAATATGCATATATTTCCTTTCATCCATTTAAGAATGTGATAAACAAGCTATGCTTCTCACTGATGAAGAACTGAACACTGGTTTGAAACACCACTTATTTGAAATTCATAAATCACTCTCAGTGTAATTCATTCTCTGCTTTCCATCCCTCACCCCACCTCTGCTGTCACTCAGAAAGCAGCAGCCAGCCAGCAGCTCACTGTGTGGCACTTTGTGCTCATTCATGTTTTGGTCCACAGGAGTTCTGAGAGTTCACTTTCATCAAAATAGCTTCTCTCTTAAGAAGGTCTACCATGTAGTGAACATGTCAGTATTTCTATTCGTTACAACTGTTAATTCTGCTTTTAATAATTGACAAATTGAGCACTAATATACTCTGAGAGTATGTAATGGTCTTATTTCTTATGTCTGTTACAACTATTTAAAAGAATTCTTCAAGACTACGTTCACGTATAAAGTGGAGCAGAAACAAGACAAGCAGCTAAGTCAGTGAAACCTGACTGATTCAGTGTCCTTCTATCATGGTGTGACTGCATCAGCCATCAAGGAAAGACTGAACTGATGTCACCTCCTTGGACTTCCATAAATTAGGGGGCCACGGCCTGCCCGCAGAAGGGGGGTTTGGAACTAAATGGTCTTTAAGGTCCCTTCCAACCCAAGCCTTTCTGTGATCTTACATGTGGCTATGGCTCCACAGTCTCTTGGTGTTTGTGCCTGATAAAGGTAGATTTTTCTTGATTCCTGAAATGTGCTTTCGTGCAGGCAGTACAAGAGGTGTTCAGCTTCTACTGACACTCCTAATTAAAATGAGTGGTACACTTCCATGAAAGCACAATTAAAGCCAACTACTGCTTTTGGTTCGTTTTCAATACATCAAGTAGTAGCACATTGCAGCTATGGAGAGACCCTGCTACTCATAACCTCTGATGCAGAACTAATAATTTCACCCACATGCAAAGTCACGGCTTGGCTGGAAGTAAAAATGCTCAAAAAACAGATTTCATGTAAGACATTTAGAACAAAAACAGCTGCAACTGATCCAAACAAAATCCTTTCAAGATCTTTATATGTGCACACTACAGCTTTTAACTACTTTCAACATGTACTTTGATGGAAAAGCTTTCAGACTCATTTTCATAGCAGAATTGGAATCACGGTAGCAATCAAAGCTGAATTACAATAAATCTGTCATTTGCAGATAGAAAAACAAAATGACATATCTGGCCTCTTCATTTATATTTTTCTGTACTAATTTCTTCCCTAATCCTCTCATCATTTCAATAAAGGGAAGAATCAATTTATTTCACATTAATATAAAGCAGATCAGCTCAGTCAGTGGTGGTTTGTGAAGGGGACCTCAGTTGTGTGTTTCCACAGGTCCCAACAAAGGGTTTTCTGAGACACATATGCTTCTGCCACAAAATGGGCAGATTTTCAAGTTTCCAGTTATTTAGAAAAGGTAATTCAATTCCTCTTTCTTTTTTATTTCACTCTTCCTCTCCCTCAAGAAGGATACCAGAGAGAATACTGATTAATCTGAGAAGCAGACTGACCCTTTGGAGAGAAATGCTTACAGGGCATCTTAAAGACAATTATGGTCAGGTACTTTATACACCTCCCTCACTGTTCACCCACACTGAACCAGAGTACCCAACACACAGTGCTTTGTTGCTAAGGTTATTAAGTCCATAGGCTCCAATGAGAGCTAAGAAACGTGGCAGGGCCATGAAGTAGCACTGGAACATATGCCTGCAAACTAGTTTCTCCTAAAGCACCACAGAGCACCTTGGATCAATTTTAAGGAAATCATAAATATTCCATGCACTTTTCTTCAATAAACCTCTCTACCAGCTATTATATAACCGAAGAAGCATATGGAATTACATGACTTTCAGCATTAACTGTAATATTACTTAAGAGACTTCTTAATTTTTAAGGATGTAAGGACACGTTTTGAATAACAACAAATGTTGGCTCAGAAGCTGGCCATTTGATTTCAACTGACCAACAAGGGGGGAAACCTGTCCCGTTGGTGGCTGTGATAGGACAGCAGCAATTTCCAAGAGCAAACAGGTCCCAGCTATAGCAACAGCACTGACAGTCACTGAACAGAGCAACAAGATCGATTTCACTTTATCTAAATTCAGTCTCTCTACCTTAGAGATGATTTCTGCAGAACTGGAATAAAGGAAAATATTCAGCAAGACAAATTAAACAATTACAATTCCCATACAGTGCCATCATGATTTTTTTTTTTACAGCATTCACTGGCTTCCTGAAAATCACGAAACAAAAATGCAACAAAAACCCCACTACTCTACCATCACCGAAGTCCAGCTTCAGTGATGTACAGCTCAGATGCTCCTTCTATTGCCACCTGTCTGTGTCTGGTAACCCAGAGCCCAACGTGGGGACTGACACCCCAGCCTGACCTTGCCCTTGACTTGCCGGGTGATCACTGAACTGTCTGACACTCATCATCATCACTGGGCCTGATCTCATCACTGTGAGCCTCTCTCATGATCAGGACCTTTTGCTGTCCCTGCTGGCACCACCAGCACTGCCCCACATGGAGCCATGCCTGGCAATGGATTTCTCTGCTGAGGGAGCACACAGCCTGCCTGTTCCCTGACACCTCAGTTATAAATTTTCATAAGAGCAAACACAATCTTGGAAGAGCTGTACAAAAAATACATGTCTAGGTGCACATCTCCTCAAACTCTTTCAACCTTTGTGCAGTGTAATATATGGTCCTTACTGACTTTGTTGCTGTATCATCACGGACAAATAAATGAATACACCACTAGTCTTGTGTCAATGTTTCCTAATGAGAGCTTTGTTTGAGTTTCCCTTTTCAAGTATGTGCAGAATAATGGAAAGATCACAGTGAAATATGTCCCTCATATTCTTTGATGGAAATCATAAACTCTGACTACAGAGCTCCAATGATTTAGAGCACATCCAAAGTGCAGAGTAAAATTGTAAAATTCATTCTTTGCAAGACACTGCTGCACCTCTCATTTGCATGCTTTTTTTTTTAAATGCAGTATATAGAGTCATACACATTTTATATAAATGAAATATATATACAAGCTTTTCACCTGGCCATGCAATTATGCAAAAGGAAATGTGAATATTTTATCTATGGCACTCACACTAGCTTAACGAAATCTCTATTCCCTTAAGTAGGAGAATTAATATTTCTGGATCTGAAGAGCACTGGTTTAAGTTTTTAAAAGGATTTATTTCTTATAACATAATGAAAGCGTGTTCATCTAAACTAATCATAGACAAAAGCTAAGCTTTATGAATGGAGTTTACATTTTTTGGCAAACATCTAATGAATCCACTTAAATTTGTTTTTCCAAGTTACTGAGGAGGATCATTTTGTGAATTGCCATTGAGTAGTCAGAGAAAACCACAGCAAGGTTATTCATTATTCCAACTGGACGTTCAAGATCAAGATGCAGTCAAAAGAGTTATTATTAACGGAAAGCATAGAAGTCTTTTAATAATGTCAACCCACTTAAATTTTGCAAGTTCACATTTATATAGAAATTAGTCCTCTGGTATATTTTGCTATTTAATTTATCTCGTGAAACAAGTAGGACAGGTGTATGCATCAGGAGTCCGTAAAAGCATATCAGTAAAAATCAATACGTTCGTTTATCTTGCTCTACCAAGCACATGCAATGGGATTTATAGTCAGATTAGGGCACATCTTGTAAATCTTATTTATTTTTAACTCTGATTTCACACAAGATTCAAGAGGAAGGGAGCTGAAGAATTAGGAGTGTCAGATGGAAAAGGCAACAAGAGAATAAGGAATGTAGAGGGGGAAGACATAACCTAAGTAAATGAAAACATATGTATACACCTCATCAAATTCTATGGCAACCAGGGTAGTTTTCTGATTTCAGTAAGCTTTGAGCAGGCTTTTAACAAAAACTCATTTGCAGTTGTCAGCAGAACAGAGAAGACTTTTGTTCATATTTTACTAGCTAAGGCAAAAGTCAATTATTCAGAAGTATTGCACGGATTTCCCCAAGACGTGACCTTATACATGATCTGGATCAGAAACAGTGATGCTGAGAGATGATTTTACATAAACACAGGTAACATTAACAGATTGTTTTTCAGACTTCAACACTACTCAGGCAGTATCAAAAGTCAGGTATACTACAGAGTGGGTGTATATGCAAAATCATGCTTGACTTCTATACAAACCATTTTACACAGGTAACCACAGTCACTTTAAGTGACTAAATATAGATTCCATACTCAGATATGGCAGTTTGCATGAATACATAACTGATAAAAAAAATAAAAGTAAATAAGCAATGGAAATTAAATAAAACAAATGAAATATTTATCCTAACTTACACACTCTCGGTTTTCCGCAGCGTTTGATGAAGGGAGTCATTTACCTGCAGCCCTAATAACAAGGTCTTGAGAGATTCAGTGTCTTAAATTGATTGCAATGCTATCAACGTACATGCAGAGAAGAGGAATTCTATTTGCTCGTAACCTTTTTTTAACTATAAAAGATTTCCCTTTCAGAAATCTGAATAGCTATATTTCTTTCTAAGCTTTCTCAGAAGCCTACATCAAACGTGGATCCAACATTATTAGAAAGATAGAAAATGCAAGGAAAGATATCTGTATTCATATGCAAAAACATAACTTGAAAAGCATACCTCCTCTACAAAGGTGTTTATTAAATGGAGAGAAGAGAGCTCAATGGGTTATCCTTTACTCCAGAACAATCTTTCCCCCTATCCAAATCCTTCTAAAGAAATCTTCCAAACAGTTCATCACATTCTTTCACTAGTGACACTCTACACTTCTCCAGCCATTATATGTATCTAAACACAATGCTTTCCTGAAAGCTAGAGCTGTCAAAGACTTCAGAGAAACGGCCTTATTTTTGCTTAGTTTCTGACAATTTGTATCCTGCTTCAAAATTTATAACTCCCAATGTTTGTCAGCCTTTTCTTACTGTTGACAATGTGTCATACAACACTTTGTCTTTGTGCACGGATCACGGTGACCTGCTTGTTCTCTGGCAATTTATAGCCACCATACAAACAAGATGCAGAGAATTGAGATTTTTGCTTTAAATTCAGCAAATCAGTTCATAGGATCAGAGCTTGCTTCTAACTTGCTCTTTTTGTTTCTTCTTATTAATAAAATAACCATTTTCTGTGTTCCTGGCAATTTACACACAGCTCCCATAAAATGAAGCACTGGGATTTTTCAATATTAAACCTTGCAAATATTCAGAGCAGACATTTTTAAGCCTGGTAGTTTTAACTGTGTAACAGTGCAGTGTAATACGAAGTGACTTATGACTCAGATACAATATTTGTATTTCTTTTTGGCTTTCTCCAAAAGAAACAAATCATTTATGACTATTAACAAAGGGTGGATATCGATAATGCAGCCAATTAGATTGAGCCTTTAGGCTTCTTTAAACTGTGTTTGGTTGTACAATTGGAATTTAGACTCTTGATCTGCTCACAAACCATAGGAGGTGGAGGGAAAAAAAGAGATACAGCACAGAAAACGATCCCATTTTGGTTGTCATTTTATGAAACGAACGTTGCTGGTGGCATTTCTATCTCTTCTACATTTTATAGATCTATGAAAGCTTGTTCCTTATGGCAACCACAGCTGACAACTGTTGAATCATTATTCACACTTCAGAAGAACCTGATGGGGGTTTTTAGCTTATTTTTAAATGGACTGTAATTTATTTGATTGTATGCAGAACAATGATTCAGACTGCATGGGGTAAATTCTCTAGGTGGTGAGAAGAAGGTACAGTATAAGCACAAATCCTGTTATTTGTTCATAGAATTTACCTGCATCCTTCTGTTTATTCCTTTGAAAATGCACCACTGTATCGCATTTACAGTGCAATCCTATAGGGAATGCCATCAACTCCAAACAGACTGGGTCACATGTATGGCTCCACATACAGCACCATGAAGCAAAAGCTCCACAGGAGGACATGACCTTGGGATTAAACTTCCATGCAACTAACAAATTCCCTTTTTTACTTAGATGACCCCAATGCTTTTCCTCAGTACATTTGAACATGGCATCGAAAATGAGATGCTAAAGAGATGCAAAACATAGATGTATATTAGTAATGGATTGAAGGCTCCTGAGCAAAATGTGGGGGGAGGAGAGTGTCCTCATCCATTGTACAACGATGTTAAGATGGACAGCTGGCAATGCCCCTGATATTATTTGAATACATTGCACAGCAAATTTTGAGTTGTATTAAAGTCTCATTCCCTGCAACTATGGCTTATAACCAAATCCCCTCTGCCTTTTCAAGTAAAAACATATATTTCTAACCTGTAGGATTGTGGGAAAGAAAGAAAGACCTCAAAAGCTGCTTTAAAAAATGTTTTAAAAATTGCCTTTGAAAGTTTCATGAATTTATGCTAATGTAAGCAATATCAGTGTGAACTTCTTGAGGTTGGGATTAATTCAGTACCATCAAGATAACATCCCAGCAGTAATCTGTTAAAATGACTGGGATTAGGCAGCTGAAAGCTTTTAATATTTGTTATTAATTTATTTTTGAATGATTTAGTAATGGGAAGGCAAGGAAAACAAGAAGTTATCTTTAACACTTTCTGGCAAAATCTGTACTCATTTGTCATCATGGCATCAGTTTCCTAAGGAATCAATAAAAGAGCAGTAATAGAATACCCTGCTATTTAATAGCACCACAAATGAACACATTTCCATTAAATAATTTTGGAGATATCTCCATGAAAGCTTGCAAACACCTACAAAGCAGAGTGTCACTCTGGAAAGGTGTGTGTTAATGTTAAGGACCTGTTATGTTGTCTATGAATACCAATATTTTTTTCTTTCAACTATGTGGTAATGTTTGTAATAAGAGCACCACCATCTATAAATCAAGGAGATAGCCAGGTTTGATAAATCCAATGACAGTGGCAAAGTCTGTGGGTGGGAATAACGGAGCAATTCATATTTTCAACCAGCTCTGTTTCCTTCAGAATTGAGAAAAATTCTTCAGAATAGAGAATTCTGTCTTTTATTTTCTTCCACAAAATTACAAGGATAAAAAAGTTAAAAAACAAAAAAAAAGATATAAAAAATCAGGAGTGAATATTTTTATCATCAAAAGTTACAGAGAAAGGTGACTTTATATCAAACAGATTTATAGACATGCACGCTTTCTGACATTTTTCTCCTGCTCAGAATAACATAATTCTTTTTTACTAAGATACACATAAAATGTATTTAATGTTTTAAGCTCTTGTTCTGAAAGTCGTCATCTTGTTGCTTTTTTGAGAAGGGAAATCATACCAAAACTATTGAAAATCATATTTAAATCAAGTTAATAACTCACTCTTCACATTTTATACCTTTTCTTCCATTACCCTTAGTCCATTGATTCATCCATTTTTAAAAGGTTTAATTTCCAGTTGGATCATTGACTGCATTTGTAGCAGGTTCTCTTTCCATTGTGAGTTTATGAGGCAAATAGCATGAGTGTTTTCACTAAAAGCAAGAGGTTTTTCTTTTTTTTTTTTAAGCTGTGTTAGTAAATCATTTCCACATACAAGTAAGACGAGGGCATTAAGGTACACCAAAGCTTTCATAACACTACTGATACATACTGCTCCTCAGCTATCATAATTCCAATGGCCATCGAGGTAGACAGAAAGCATGCAGAATGTCATATGCAAAGTGCTGCAAGTGTTTCTTGTCACTGTTTAAAGCCACTGCCACATGCTGCAGTTCAGTGACTAATTTAAGACCGCTACCACAATGTGAGCTGGGCCTTCAAGAGAAATTTTCTGTTAAATTTTCCCTCTACATCATCCCCATGGCAGTTTTTCCAGGTGATGAATTTTTGAGATGGAGCAATTGAGAAACTGAGATCACTTAGAAACTGTGTTTTAAACATTTATCACTGGCTCAGTACCTTTTGAAGACTTCTGGAGATGCTGCTAGTCTGTGCTTCACAAGAGGGTCAAGAATGATGCAGACCTGCACCCTGAGAACATCAGGAAAGTTAATCCAAGATGATAGAACAAGTCAAAAGTGTAAGTTTCTATTTGTAGCAATATGTGATTGAGTCTAGCTCAAAGAATAGATAAGGCAAATGCATCAATACAAATACACCAGTGTAAAACAACATGAATATCTGAGGGTTTTATACACATTAAAATCTCCAGAGTTTAGTCTCTTTACAGACTCTTCTTGACCAAGGTAACTTTAGAAAATAGGAAAAAAAGTGGCATGTGACCTGCAATATTTCAGATCATCACTTAATGCAGGATTATACACACAGAAAAGATTTATGAGATACCTATTATGATATTCTAATCATAACTCGAAACATATATTCTAAAAGATCAATGTGATTTTGGTAATAACAGCTTTCACCACAGAATTGCACCACGTCAGATGCTGTGCACTGAGCTTTGGGAAGGATCAGGTAAATGACATAGAGATGGTTAATAACATCTCAGGGAAGTCACGTTCAGAGTCACAGTCAGCAGATTAACACTTCAACGAGAATCTGTGCCCAGTGGGATCATCTTCTCATGAGCGAGAAAACACTTCAAGCTCTGACAGTGAAGAGGGAAATGAGGAAAAGTTTGTATTCTAGAGCTTTTAACATCAAAGTCCATCCATTTGTTTTAGGAGTGAAGAAATGAAACCCAAAGCCTGGAGCATTAGGAGCACAGAAGTAAAGCCTTCCATCCACCATCTGGTTCTTTGGAAGAACCTCTGTTCTAGAGCGTGTTTCCAGCTCTGAGCACTGAACTTCTGTAGGAGTTCAGATGCAGCTCCTGCCTCACACAGCTCATAAGCTATTCGAGTAACCAGCTGCAGAAGGATGAAGATGCTGAGGTTGCTGAGTATTCAGAATCCCTTTCTGTGGCAGGAAGCAAGCCAACAGAAACTTGCTGATACTGACATTAGCAGATTGATGTGAAAGCCAGCTGCAGACCCCGCTGATTCCTGAACACAAATGGAATAACACCACAATTTCTCAGCCTATCCAGAGCTCCCTTCCTGGCAGCCCAGCAAGTGTCCTCTGGGTATGGCAATAGGAAGGTGTAGGATTTTGCAGAAGAGGCTGTGTGCTGCCACAGCATGCAAGGTATGCCAGCCTTGCCTTACACCCAACTCTCTGAGCAGATGCCTCTACCTCCCTCAGCAGAAGTGATGACCTCACTGGAAAGCCTGCACTGACAACAGCACTTAGCTTAATGACAAAAGGAATCCTGTAAAACGAGGATAATTATTTGTAATTCTGATAAGAGGCTAGGTAGGTAGGTTTTATTTGGGTAGGTTTTATTGCTGAATCACTTCATCATAGTAATACTGAAAATAACAAAGATAGCCAAAATCACAAATAGGCTGTGTTTCTTTCCACAATTACTCACATCACAAGCACCAGAATTGTAAGCACTAAAGAAGATTCATATTTATGCATGTATTTGCATAATATTTTTCCTACTCTTTTTCTTGATAGCATGGGCTCATTTGAAATCTGAATTATTTTTCATAGCACTTGGGAAAGGAAAGGGAATTCATTATAAAGACTCTTATAAATATTTTTTAATTTAACACTGGATCAAATATCCATTCATTTATTTGAACACTGACTGCAAAATGGTGATAAAGACAGTTGTTTAAAGCCTAATATTCTCACAGAGTGGGACTATTGACTTCATGCTCTTCATTAGAAGGTTTTTCCATAAAATACCAAACAAGCGCAGAAGAAAGATATTTTGTGCTAAAGTAGGGTAATGCACAGGAAAGATTTTAAATACACACGTTAAAAAATAAAAACACACAAAACTGTTGTTAGCTTGGGAGAAAAGCAGACTGATAATTACTGCCTGTATTAATCACAAGTCTTTAAATACCTCAACATTACGTATACAAAAGGTAGAAGTCATCTACGTGTACTCATGGATATGAAAAAAGGAAGTGTACAGACCTATGATTTTTAAAAACTGTCAATAATTTAAGGATTTTGATCATTTAGCACAACATGATCATGCCAAAGTCTGGCTAAAATACCATTTTAACGTAAATTTCCTTCCCTAAAATAAAGTACCTGTTCCTGCACTGAGCATGGGCATGCCTGTCTGCAATTCCTACCACTGTTATTTTTTAAACCATTTTTCCAGCTCTATGACACTCTCGCCACAAAGCTGGGCACAACTTACCTTACAGACACAGCCCTCCTGTGTCTCTATGCAGCCTTCAAGAAGCTTCCATTTCTCGTGGGTGATGGTCGTGCTACTCATCACGCATCTCATCCCTATTTCAGGTACCGCTGCTCTTCAGAGCTTTACTCTAAATAATTCTTCTCAATGATACGTAATAGATGAGAAACCCAAGCTTCTGCAAATGTTGAAATTAGCTCATATGTAGGAGCAGTATAATTTTGTGCATCACTATATTTGTATTTTTAAAACTTTATGTAATTTTAAGCAAAGAGATGCTTCCTGCACTTCTTCTCTGCTTGGGCTTGAATTTAACCTTAGGTGGCTATTTAATTTAGTCCTTTTTATCCTTATTTACAGAACTCAGAGTTACTAAACTAGGACTTAAGTAGACAGAGCAGATGGTGCTGTCTTTTCCTTCAAGGACAAAAAATATGCAGTCAAATCTGGACTCCTTAAGTGAAATAAGATGTGCGGAGCCTCCCTGTGCAATGGTACACCAGAACTGCCCACTGACTAGCTGTCAGAAATACAGTCCATTTTGAAGTCCAATGATAATGAAGAATTATAGTGCTTACTCTTGCAGCTCATGAAAAAAAACCCTCAGTACATATTACAGAAAAAAAAAATTATTTGGAGTGCAAAGAAAAGGAAGACAAGTGCAAAAAAAGATTCATAGAAACTGTAGTAGTCCAAGAAGAAACTTACACCCAGAATGGATTAAACAAATAAAACATGCTTGCTGAGGTTTTCTGTATGTATAAATGAGTGCCAGTGAGGCTTAACTGAGATTAATGTGGAAATAATGTAGGAAAAATGTAGGAATAAGGACTTGTGAAATATTGTTAATTTTTTTTTGCTCTTCTTCCCAAATTCCTGCAATGAAGTGGTGGGACAGATGACTTTTCACTTTCCAGAACATGAAGACCAAGGCCTTTTCCAGTAGATATTTCTCTAAAGTTCTTACACATTCTTGGCACATTGGCTTTTACTGAAGCTCATAAGTTCTCTATTTACTCCATCAATTACACATGTATACATCTACATAAGCAAAAACTAAAAAAAAAATCCTTGCCATTATTTTAATACAAGAACAATTAGTGAAAGCAATTCTTCAAAAATGCGTATCTCTGGAATAAAAGTTTACTTACTTTTCCTTGCAGACAGGACAGCACATAGAAGGGCACTATCAGCAGAGTCAGAGATGGACGCTGAGAGATGAGAAACAAGTTTAGAAAAAGACAAAGCCCCACTTTACACCTTGCCAATTGTCAGTGGGTGGAATGAGATGTGTGTAGCAGAGAACAAATGAAAGCTTCAAAGAGTGAATCAGAGCATTCATCATGATAAGTTGCAACTCTGTTCAGTAGTTAAGCATGACAATCTCTTTCAATCCCAAATTTCTGTCATAACATTTTACTCAAGTGCCTTTACTAAGATTAAATCTTGGTGTGCTATATTACCTATGCCACCTAATCAACTTAGTTTAATATCACATCTTTTAAAACTTTTGTTTTCTATGTTATCTTCAACCATTCAGTATGATCTTTTACCTTAAGGGATGTTGTATTCCTTACATAAGCTCAGAGTCTGGGTCAAGTTTTCTAAGTGAGCAGTGATTCTTCTGGGCATCTGCTCAGTATCTGTTCAAATTTCTGCAGATGTCAAATATGACAGAGCTGCTGATGGCTTTCCACTGCATAACTCTTGAGTCCTGCATAATTTCCCCTAAATTAATGTTTGCTTGGGACCAATAGGTTATACTGGAAAACAAGAGAAGGTAAAGAGGGAAGGAGCCTGAGATGGGCAACTAAATAAAGACAAGTCTGTTGCCAGTAGGTTTACATTCTTTCTACAGAAGTCTCTAACAGAAAATTATTAAGCAACTTTGGAATTTTAGAGGTTTAGATTTCTGAATCAAATAATTATTTTTTTTTCAGAGTAACATCCAAACTAGATTTAAAATCATCACTGGAGAGCATTGCCACAAACTTTGAGTCCAAACATCTCTCTGGGGAAAGGATCGTGTCTAACTCTTGTGAATTCAGCATCTGCCAAATCATACAAGAAACCTGACAGCCATAAATAATCCCACTGAGATGTGTGATGTGTACAGTGTCCTTACACTTGTGCAGTACCCATGACCAGGGGGCTGTGGTTTTGAGTAAGACTTCCAGCGCTGCAGTACTATAAATCTGAAATACAACAATACACATTTCTTGCTCATACAGTCACAAAGGATGCCATGTCATGCAGAATTTTCCAAGGCACTATAAATCTTCAAATAGCTCACAGATGTATATTAATTCACTTCTCTGGAACTTGGCACCTCAACTTTTTTCCTCTAGCTCTGAGTTTTGGGGTAGCATTGCTGTTTTAACACTGCAAACTTTTTACCTGTGAAATTTAGTTTTAGGATAAACCATTTCTAAAGAATATTTTTTTACAGAAAAATTAAAGTCTATGACTAAATGTTATTGCATTCTGTAACAAAATTATATTTGCTTAAAATCTACTTCTTTTTTTTAGAGGTTGAGCTGTTAGCTCGCTCACCTATAGCCAGCTAATTTCTCAGCATCAGTTTATTCTATTTGCAGTTCAAAATATAAGTTGAATATCCACTTTCAGCATTTCCCTTGCCTGCATTAGTGGAACCACCTTCTCAAAAGACTGAGAAGCTTCAGGTCTCAAAGATAAAGTCTTCCGAGATCCAGAGAGACATTGGAGTATCTTCTGAAGGTCCTGTTTCCATCTGAGATTTGTATTCATAGGTGTGGAGCTCAAAGTAAGCACAGAGAAAAAAGTGGCTTACATTTGTGCTTTTAGCAAAATGCCCTTGTGAAAAGTGGCAGGAGGAAACAGAACCACACAAGACTTGGTCCAGGCAGCTTCTGAATCCTCTCTCTTTCTAATAGTTTCCTGAATTTAAGTATCTTCTATGCCACCAAATGCTAATCTGTGTGCTAATCTGTGCCTGTTTTCACCTTTCCTCTTCGCTAAACTTGAGGACAGCAGATGGGCTATGTTTATTGTAGGGATAACCTCATCTGCTGTTTGTATTGGGGAAGAAAAAAAGTGCTCACTGATGACTTCCTACTGACACCTCCAGCTGAGGCTGACATTTGTTTTTCTAGCTGTTATTGGTTTCTAATTATGTCTGGATATTCAGAGGATCCGCTAATTTGCTCCATAATTTTTGGAGGAAATTTTTAATTCCCTTTCAAGCTCTTTGCTAATTTCATTGAATTAAATATGCAAATATGGTGGAATGAAACCCATGGGGACTCCCCGGTGATTCAGTTCAGGTGCCTCAGTAGAACTGTTCTCTGCATTGCAAATACAGACCACCTGGCACACAAGTAGTTAGGATGGATGGCCAAGAAACACAGTGAGGTTTTTCTTCTTCTGTGCTGTCCCATCGACTCAGTGAGTCAACACAGGTCAATTCTTGTTGCTGGGCAAAGGAGCCATGGGCAAGAGCAGAGCAGTATGGAGCCTTGAGCAGAAGGTGGATGCTGTAAATTGGATTGTAAATTGGAGACCAGGGGACTCTTTTGAACTGATGAGACCACAAAAGACACCAATGCTACCAGCATGGAAAGAATGTTGTAACAGTGGTCCAATTTGTTTTTCATTTTCTACTACATCCTAAGAGCTTAGCCTTGGATCAAAATAATCTTATCATTAAAATTCAAACTTTATCAGTGTATCACTGATAATTTCAAAAGAATGGAAAAAATGAATTAAGTTATTTTGGAGTACTTACTGAAAACAATTCACCATTATTTCAAGAATATTTCAAATAAATGTATGTGGAAGTATCCTACAGGGATAACATTGTACAGAAACATTTTGTCTATGGATTTTATCAATTATCATGCATCAGCAAGAATACAGGACCATTTCAAGTTGTTTGTAACATTTCTATATGCTCCTATTTTGTAAGTCTGTTTCACTTTAAAAATCTGGGAATGTTTGAAATAATTGGGACAGTTCAAAAGAGTGAAGGTAAGACCCGTGCACATTAACTAAGGCCCTATTATCTGCTTTGCAACGTGCCTTATTGCAATGCTAAAATGTGTACATAGATTCACAGCAACTCACAGATATCAGTTGATTCCCTTTATAGTTTCAGACCACACACACACTACATTCATTCTGTTCTCCCACTAATTTGGTTAAAGGCTGATATTATCTTTTATAGCTTGCAACAAAAGCCAGTCTTCTCCTGACCACCCCAATCATATCAATACCCTACAGTGAAAATAAATTGAAACAGATCCCTCACTGTTAAGGAAAAAAAAAAAAAAATAGAAGAAAAAAAAAAAAGAACTTGTTAACTTTCACAGAATTTAAACTGAGTGACTGCAATTGGCACTATGAATCCAGCAGCATAATTGTTTACTCTTCTTCCTCCTCACCTTCCCTAATGAGATTCCTGGTCATTAGGCTGCTTCTACATGAACATTTTCATTTGTTTTATTTTCCTGTAGTGTGATATTTCTTTTTTGGTGCAGAAAAACTGTTTTTATGGAATACAAAATATCCTATCACAGCATTAAAAAGCCTTGGTTCCAGCTGAGTCTGCTAATCTCCTCTTTTCAAAGCCCCTTTGCCTATCACACATATAGGAGTTAGGATATCAAGCAGTATTTTCTAGAGGCAACTATCTGCTGGCCTTGTTGGAGAGTGTTTTCATGGCAATAATAATTGCTAAATTTGTACTATGCAATTTTGTATGTTTCTGGCTCCTCCTCTTGCAGACATGGATCTTCAAAGCTCCAGAAATGTGCACAGACTGGATAGTCTGGGATATATCAACAGTCCTATCAATAAAAATTCAGTTTTCTGTGAGTGAAAACACCAGTCTAGTAACAGGAAAGCCATGGGTCTAACAACTGAGCAATTGTTTGGATACAATACAAAAACAGAAGAGAACGATCCAATTTAGGTTATACTCTCCAAAGAAATTGGCTGTAGTCTCATAAAATCAATGAGAGGGTATCCGAAGCTTATATACGTCTGGCTATACTAATATGTGTATATTAAACAACATCTTCCAAGCCACAGACAACAAAACCCTTAAAACTCAGCAGTCCAGGCAGTAGAAACCCATTATTCAGCTCTCTAGTGGCTAGCAGGCCTTTGAAAAGCCAGCTGCACCAGGTGGTCCATACAAAGGCAGTGGGTACAGGTTGTTCTAAGCCTACAGTCTGCACAGAAAAAGGAGACAAAAGTATAGGAACCACTCAAGTCTGACAGCTTCCCTGAGATGTAGAAGAAATAATTAGATTACATTTTTGTAATTTTGTAGATTCTGGTGTGGAGCTGTGACAGTAAAGAAGTTTTTCTCCTCTCTGCTAAGCTGTCATTGGTGTTCAGCTTTTAATTTATAATTGATCCTTGCTTTTAACAAATTGCTGTGAGAATATTTGAATTCCTCTTACAGTGACCCTCTCAAAAATGGTAATTGTGTAAATAAAGCAGGTTATGATAATGTATAATAATGCTGCAGAAATCTTCTCATTCCTGTTTACCAAATGAAGGCACAAGGAGCCCCAAGGTCAAGTCAGCAGTATAACAAGAATTAAGTCCTGACCCAGTACCAGCCCACAGTACAAGGCTTCTTCTCTTACATCACCACTGCTGCTTCCTAAGTGCTGAGTTTTACATCGCTGATCCATCCCTAACGTTCTGCAGAGAACATTTTATCCACAGAATAAACAATAGTAGCTCTTGATCTGCACTATTGCGAGGAGGGGGTAGGTGAAACTGAATAATCTTAAGAGATGATTTGGTGAATTATAACTGCAGTTTAAAAATACAGTTTTTTAATTCAGTAGCACTTACCAGTTCAGTAAGTGTTGTGGTTTAACCCAGCAGGTGGCTCCACACAGTCGTTTGTTCACTCCCTCCCCCTTCTCAGTGAGATAGGAGAGAGAATAGAGAAAAAACAAAGTAGAACTCATGGGTAGAGATAAAACTCTTTACTAAGATAAAGAAAAGGATAATAATTATGAGATTATATATATATGAATCTATATAGCAAATGATGCACAAGCAATTGCTCACCACACCCCAACTGATGCCCAGCTAGCCCAAAAGCAGTGGAAGAGAGCAATATGAACTCTCATTCCCTTCAAAACTCCTTCCACATGATGTCATATGGTATGGAATATCCCTCTGGCCAGTTTCAATCAGCTCTCCTAATTCTGTTCCCTCCCAGCTCCTTGGGCCTTTTGCTGCAAACATCCTGGGCTCTGTACAACACTGCTTGGCAGCAACTATAAACATCACTGTGTTATCGACATCAGTTTTCTTCTAGAACCAAAACAGAGCATCATACCAGGCACTGTAAAGAAGACAATTTTGTCCCAGATGAAACTGAGGCAGTAAGAAAAAGAAACATACTCAAGAGTACCTTCAGATTTTGGATCTGTTACTTTAAATCCTATCTAGTTCTCACCACAAGCAGCAAAAAGACTTACATCTCCCTGTTCCCCCCCAACCTACAAACAGCTGATAAGAGTCTCACTATTGCAAGAGCAATCATTCTGGAGTACTCAGAAATCAGATTTTATTTCCTCAAGTCAAAAAAACTTCCTCTCTGGCAACACTGCAATCATGTAATGGGATGTCAGACAACAGTTGTGATTAAAGTAATAGTATAATTAAGAAGAGCTAGGTGTGGACATAAAAAGTGTTTTTTTTTTTCAGGGTCTGCTTTGATTCATTGTTGAACAGCTTGCTGCAGATCTTTTGCTGCTTTCAGAGTGGGGTCATGTATTCTTTAGCTGTCTTTTTTTAAAGCAGATTTTCATCATAAAAGAATATTTTATTGCCACTGACAACACAGGAGATATTCAGCAGGCAACAGAACTCTGTCCCACATCCCTGTGACACACAGAGGATAAGTGCCAATCTCTGGAGCCAGAGGAGTGAACCTAGACCTAGCCGATTTCAGAAGCTGTTCCTACTTATCTTTAAGCACTGTGGGAGAAATATGCAACCTGTTGTGCAGTATGCTTGCTTTCAACAGCAGAAAAAAAAAAAAACATTTAAACCTCTGGTTTAAATCTGTTGAAATATATGATAAATTTTAAAATATTAAAAATAATTCATTATCAGAGGTTTATTTGTATTGCATAGACCACTTCACACCTTCTACTACACTGATCAAGTCTACACAAAACTTTTACTCTATATCTCTTCATAACAATTCATGCATGGATACTAATATCATACAGACGTGATTTTGCTGTACTACATCCCATAATGCATAGCACAGGGGCTTAAGGGTGTTTGTGCCTGTATGCTTTATTTTGCACAAGTAGTAACAGTACCTCTTACTATACAGTGATTTTTATTGAGAAAAAATGTTTTCAGTTTGAGACATGAGGCATCTTACAGCCTGATGCTCATTACATCTCCTGACTCTGTTATAAGTAGATGCCTGTGTACATCATGCTCTTTGTCCAAAGGCTCCACACCTTCCACTCGTAAGCTGGAACACTGCTACATGTGCATTTAGTGCAGAAGTAGGTAGATCTGGTGGAAATTGGTAACTGGTGTATTATTCTGTGACTCTGTCTTCTGGGCAACATAATGGCTTAAGTACTTCAATCATTCTGCAGTGGCCAACCTTCTCAAATATCCCCATATGCAGTAGTTCCTCACTGTTATTTCAATTCAGAGAGATTAAAAGAACAGTAAACAATTAAAAACAGCAGACTGAGAAACTAAGCAGTATGTTCATACAGCGCATACATACATTATCAGATCCCTGTACAGTGATGCACTGTCCATTTTGTTGACAGAGTCCATTCTGTCAAATGCAGCTTAACTGAAGAGAACAAAACACAGCGTACATGAAAGAAAAATACTCCTGGGCCCACTACTGGAGATTCAAGGCACCAATAACTACTTAATATGTATAAGAGACACAACGGCGGCAGCAGGCTTCATGAAAGATCAGAATTACATTCTGTTCTTGAGGTTTGATACTCTTTGGAAAGAAGCAATGCAGATAACCTATCTTTCCACACCAAATTACAAATTAGAAATCTTTCTTGGAAATGGCAAAACAAGATTTTGATGCGTGTACCTAAAAGCAAACTGTGTTCTTTGCTGTTGCTTTTATTCCCCTTCTGCTCCTCACTGTCTTCAGAAAGTCAGTTGGGTAATTAGGTCACATCCAAAGAAAGACCATTAAAATGATATTCACCTTTTTCTACCGACAGAAAGAAAAAAACAAACCACTCCTAACACTGAATAAAAATATCCAACATTTTTTCTGTGGCTCTGAATTTTCATCCTTAATGCACGGTGTCTATTTGTTGTTAAATATTTATGTAGCTAGGGTATTATTATGAGTGATATAAATGCTGTGTGTAGAATAAAGAAAACATTACATTATATTTTCTAACATGTCAAGACTGTTGTGCAAAAATACGTCCTAAATATTTACATTCAGCAAGAAGAAGCGTTTAAGCATAAATTCTACCAGACAATTGCAGGACTTATCTCTCCAATATATCAATCAAAGGAGACAGTATTTCCTCAGTTAGCATGCAACTACAAAAATCCTAACAAAGGCAAATTCCCTTCCTATTGTACAGGAATCTATTTCCTGAGGTTGTGGTGGTTTTAAGAGAGAATTCAGGTACTGTGGTAGTTTCCTTTCCCATCCTCAAGAACACTCATTGCCAAGCAACTGTCTGCCAAACCAGCAAAAGCAGACTGGGAAACTGGTCTGTTTTCTGCTTCATTATTTGCTTCTAGCAAATTCATCTCATTCCAGAATCTGGGCATCCCTGTCAGCTTCTGCAGTCATTGCATCGATTGAGAGCAGTGTTTGTAACAATGCAGTACAAATTAGCAGAAGACCTGGAAGCTTGCAGCAGGACTGAGGAACAAATAGAATTGTCTCCCATTGTCACATTTAAAAGCATTGCAGACAAAAAAAAAAACAGCAACAACAAACAAACTTGGAAGCTTGCTTCAGAGCTGATGAGCAAGTAGTACATAATCCTCCCATACAGAAGGCCTGTAGAACATTGCCAGTCTTTTGGGATGGCAACCAGATGGTGGGAAGAACACAGTGACAGCTTGAGAAGGCTGCATGGCTATCTGTATGAAGTTCTTATAGCAACATTAACCCAAGGATTGTTGGGAAGATAAGAAGCAGAGATCTCTCTTGGAAACTCTGAAAAGCAACGCTAGAAAAGCAAAATATACACGTGTATGTGAGATGAAAGGAGTGTTACTTCTTATCTACCAAGGACAGATAATTCAGTTATATTCTGCAGATGACAGCAGAGGAAAGGTGATACAGAAAAGCTTGGATGTTGCCTAGGAACCTTATTGTTTGCTCTTTTATTTTATTTAAGCTATTGTAAATTTGAGCAAAAATGAGGAACTATTTTTGCCTTACCCAGGGTGTTTCTCCATTACTAATATTTTTAACAGATGGTACTGTTAAACTCAAAGCTAAAAAGGAAAGCAAAATAGAATAGTAAATATTAAATAGAAGAAGCTACCATTTTCAGGATCTCTAGCCATTTGTCCAAAATAAAGAAATAAAGATACCTTTATTGAAACAATGTTCTTAAAAAAAAAAAAAAAAAAACAAACAACATTCCTTTATCTCCTACCTCTCAAAGGGTCACTGGTATCTTGATGCAGGTACTGGAATTTACCTCAAATTTATGACATAATGCGTTTCTCCACTCTCCAGACTACCATAAAATTAACATCTGACTTTATCAGGACTAAGATATTGCTAAACCTAGCAAAAGTAGGTGTTACAATCTCAATATGGATCACTTTCTATCGATACAGATAAGGGATCTTCAAGCCTGAGTTAGTGATGAAGAGTGGAAAACCTTCATTTTAGCAGTACAAAAGCTCAGTCACATGGAGCGGAATTTGCTTTTATCACAGCATGAGAGCAAGCAGGAGCCTGGACAGGAAAACTGCTACCTGAGTGATCGAAAGAAAACACACAAATGATAAACCTTGAAAATCAACTAACTCGAAGAACTAACCTTAGTTTTATGGGGTGGCACAAGGGCTCTGCTGCCGTGACATTTTGTTCCCCAAACACACCAGTGCTGCCTCTTGCAGTATTGCTAATGCACAGAAATTTTCCACACACCCGTTCAGTGCTCCCATGGAAGCAGCAATGTTTGACAAAGACAACCAGACCTTCTCTATTTTCCACGGGCAAACACGGCTTGAGCATATTATTTTCTGTTTATTTTCAGAACAAGGATGAGAGGCCAGTAAGAGTTCAGAACACATGTATTATTCTCTGCGCAAACAACAGGGGAGATAAATGAAAAAGTGAGAAAGGAAAGAAAAAGCAAGTATTTTATAATTGCTATCAAGTCCTGAATATGAGATAGAGCAGAAGACATTGGAGACTTTGCTCAGCTGCCTCGACTGGCTACATGCAGGAGATGAAAACAACCCCCTTTTCTAGACTGTAAGCATGAGCTGACAGTAGGGCATAATTTGGAAACATT
The DNA here is from genome assembly GCF_019238085.1 of Lagopus leucura. NCBI lineage: Eukaryota > Metazoa > Chordata > Aves > Galliformes > Phasianidae > Lagopus > Lagopus leucura. The sequence continues at coordinate 5,405,487 of NW_024962279.1, read as the reverse complement.
ATTATAGCCATGAAGATACAATCAAAAGAGAGACACTTTTCCCCATGGCTTTAAGCCATGTGGTTAATGCAGCTTCCAGTGCTCAGCTGAAGCTGCTGCAAGAAGTGATGAGAAATTTCTACCAAAAAATCTGCAGAACTGTTTATCATCATACAGAGCTCAGACACACATCTTGCAACACCAAGTGGAATCACAGGCAAATGGCCTTAGCAACACAACTTGCTGCCAGCTTGTCTCTGAGCTGTTACGCTTTCCAGCATAAACACAGTGAAGACTACATGGAAATATAAACCTAAAGTGATGGGAAACAACCTAAAAGTCTGGCCAGCTTACCTGTTGCCTTGATTGAAGTTCCAACACCATTTCTTACTAATATTTGAAGACACATAGAACAGTTGCAATACTGCTTTTGAATTCCAGACTTAAATTGCTGAATGCACCGCTCCTTACCAAAATGCAGTGCACTCTAAAGGCATTCATTGCCTAGTTCTCTGCACAAAACTGCCTGCTGAGAGCTGTCATGAGCTTCTGTTTGACCCAGCATACATTTCCTTCTCTATACTCTTCACTACTTTTTTTGCCCTCCAATTATATAGCAAAAATGTTCTTCATCTGCTTTCTGCCTTCAAGTCAACTCTAAATATCACACTTGTAGCTCAAACAATTACAGTGAACCTACTTTAAGGTCAGGGAGGCATAAGAGTCAGAAAAATTACCCTGAGGTTACATGGGGGCAGAGATGCTCCTCTGCACATCATACTCCTGGATATAGCCTTCCTATTGACCATGGATAAAACATCCACATTAATATCTGGCCTCTGGACTGAGACTCAGAGCTACAGGTTGGCCAGCACACAGCCTCAGACATTTGCCTACTAGGCCCACAGAGACACATTTAGTGGGCATGTTGGTGATGGGGTGACAGTTGGACTAAGTGACCATTTCCCAACTTTATTCTATGACTTCCAGATATTGCCCTGATGAGTAGACAATAACCTTGGGATGACATCAGTTGAGTGAATAAACAAATATTCAGAAATACACACCAGAAAGATTTATCACCTGGAAAGACATAATAACAATGTAATTTCCTATGAGAACAATTCTAAAAAATACAAACACACAATTCAGGCCATCTCAGAAACTGCAGACACGAAGTTTGGATGAATCACAGGCTCATATTTTGCATTTACTACAGAAGCAGACATAAGGTTTACTGAAATGGTAGCTTGCTACCTTTTAAATGAAAATCTACCTAACAAATAGAAAAGCCTCTGTCAGGAAGCACAGGAAAATATAACTCCTCCTGAAGACTGGCCTCTCTGGGACACGGAAGAACATTTTGAACACTTACAGTGGTAATTCTGTAGCATTCATGGACTCCTCGTTAGGTACTTCCTGGTTCAATTCTTGTCTAATTGCAGGAATGTAAAAGAAAACGCTCTGCTTGCATGAACATAATCTTCCCAAATGCATTAATTAATAAATAACCAAAACTCGAGCTCTCCCTACCAGCCATAGAAACAGGGAACACTAAAAAGCTTTAATTTCTCAGTGCCCCAATCACACTGCAGCTGTAACAGCCCAGTGTCTTCATCAGGATCCGTGATTTCCTTGGACTTTTTCACATTTGATTCCAGAACGTTGCCACAGCTGTGGATCTGTGTGAAGGCAACCATGGCAAGAAATGCTCACTCTCTATTCTAATGCTCAGTCTATTCTAAAATCTTTCTGGAGGAAAAGAAAAAATTATATGTACATATTTATATATGGTAATATCATGTATTACCCTGGAACTGCAAAGAAAAAAAACTGTTGTGCTTATACTCAAAATAGCTTCAATAAATATAAAAAATAGAGCAGTTTAAAATGACAGGAGTTTTTAAAATCTGTAATTTATAAAGGTGTATTTTTAATTTTCATATCTGGAAAAGCTGTTTGGGCAGTTTTAGAAGCCCAACGTAAATGCAACTGTAAACATCCAATTGAAAAGCATAAAGATAAGTTGTTCATTTGCATTTTTATCTGTGTTGTCTTACAACCATTAATTGTAGAAATGAAATAGAGAAATGTGTATTAAACTCTGGGCTACTGGAAATTAATAACACATAGGGAGTAGAAATATCTGGAAGTTAGGGATGACCTCCATGTTTTACAGGAAGATTAATCAAAGCATAAGTTAAAGTTTGCAATTTAGAGCACGTCCTATTTCATAACTATACAAGCAATAGAACAGTTTCAGCAGAGCTTTCAGATTATCTGATGGTAACAAAACTGAAGCCAATGCTCCCATTTTTCAGGCATGAATCACCACACACGTAAGTTAGAAGTGTCTATGTTTAACTGCAGCAAATTTTAATCATAGGCTATCAAGTGGCACATACACACTTGAACACACACCTTCTGCAAAGCTGCTGTTTGCACTCATTTTTAAGCCATTCACAGCTCAACAGGGCAGATCCAAGCTGATGCAAATTGTGATGGCTGCATGAAAGGCAATGAGACCAATGCAAACTTACACCAGCTGGGAATGGATCTTTGCATCTGGCTATTTAAAGAATCAATCTTAGAAGGCTTACTCACTCAGGTGACTTCTCTGACTTGTGGCTGATGAAGGACAGATTTGTGAGCAAAGGCCGGGCAGAACTCTGAGGAGCTGGGTTGGAGCATCTCACAGCAAAGTTTGGCTCCTGGTTCTATCTCCAAGTGGTACCCCTAGAAAGAACGTATTAATTGCAAATGTAATCAGCTTAAGTTCATTGAATAAGCAAGTGAATTCTCTCAAGCCATACGAAGCTACAGTCCCTGTGGAACATAATTTTAATGTAATGTTCTTATGTTAATAACTAAGAAATGTCATGGCATTTAAAGTGCAGGACTTCATTGTAGCCAGCTTCTCATCAAATTTAAGGCTGCACCCCATCACCAGGTGAGGAAAGAATCTGAGATGGGGCAAGCAGAAGACAGAGGGCCAGAAATTGCTTACAGTTGAAGTGAAAGCCCACATTTTTGTTCCGAACATGGGAACTCAGGGCTATAATTTGACTATGGGCAAGCAGATTTCTTGAAATGGAAAAAACACACAGGATGCAGAATACCTATCTAAATGAAAATGATACAGCTTTATGTAAACCAACTTCTTTTGACAGTCCAAAACTGCCTCCCGAACTCCCACATAACAACTGCTAAGATGCAGAATTAGGAGCACCGTGTAAGCAAATCACACTGTTCATTTGAGCATCCTCATCACCTGTTAATTCTGCTGAGGACTCATCAGCAATTTTTTTTTTTATATTAGTCTCAGTATATAATTAGTGTTAATTATTACTTATTTCTATGTAGCAGATGTGTTCTGCCTTTTCTCAGGACATATAAAACTTTCAATACAGCAAATTACTGTCCATTAAGAAACTGAGGAAAGTGCAAAATAATCTCATCTTCACTTCCTAAGAACAACCAGGGAAGTTAAGAAGCGTGCCCATAGAATCCACTTCTAGCCATTCTCCCAAGCTCCCAAGTTACATTTCTTAGCTTAGTCTCACAGGTGACCCAAGGCATATATAAAGGCACAAGGCCACTGATAGAGCCATAACCCAGGTTAGCTTTGCTGATCACAAGCTTCTGTCCAAATGTTACTCCTATGCTTTAAAAAGGGAGGACTGCACCTCTTTTTTGCATTTTTTTGGGGGGGGATCACATTGAGACATGTGTAACCAAGTTCCTCATTTCCGTCAGTTTTCAGTGGAGCAGACTCTTGCATTCCTAATGTAGGCAGTTTGAGACTTCTCCCTTGAATCTCCATTTCATCTTCACCCTCTCTAAACGCATTGATCCAAAGCCTCTTACAGGTAATTCTGAGCTTCTTATGCATAAGGGTCACTTCAAAGGAATTATTTAGCCCCAGTCTTCAGAATTTCAAAAGCGTCAAAAAATGTTCAATGAGGTTTTGATCAGAAATATAAATTCTAATGAAAATAAAACACTGCTACAGTTGAAGGGAACTTCACGAGTATTGAAAAAAAAAAACATTTTGTTCACTATGCGTTGCTTGCCCAGCTGCTGTACTGCCCATATCCCTTTTTACATCTGGACTCAGGTCCAAAAGTCACCTAGATGAATCTGAAAGAATTGCTCTCCTTTGCACATCTTTCTGTATGAGCAAACATAATGGAGATGAGCACAAGTTGAACAACCTGTCTTCAGATAGGGCTGGAAACAGAAAACAGATTTATTTTTCTACATATAGATCTACAGCTAGATCTATACAGACGTACAGCTAACCCAATGTCCCTGCACTGCACACAGGTGTTGAACAGTGTGAGGAACACACCAGCTTTGTGACAACCTGCAGGTCACCCTTTGGGGTTGCTCTCTCTGCTGGGAAGGAGCCAGCAGAGCCCTCAGAGAATTTGACTACTGCAAACAGTGTTTTATTCAGTGCATGCACAGAGCCTAGCACATAGGCTCATTAGTCTAGAACACCTTGGTACTGTTGCAGAGGGAATGACTAATAAGCATAATAAGACCGTAATTAACATATTAATGAATCAGTTCACACCTTCTTCAGTGGAACACTTTTCCTGTATAAACAGCAAAGCAGTCAGAAAAAAAACACTTGCGTCCACACAGACTGATAATCAACAGCTCACCTGGCTGCCAGAGTTAACGAGCATTGAACTCTGTTTGAAAACCCTTTTGATCCAACACTTGCTTTTACCCAGCAGTTCTTCGTCTTTTAGATTTTCTGTTTTTCCTCCAGGGAGGACAGAGAAAAGCTCCGGTCAGAGTCTGAGCCCTGTGTGCCACCGAGCGCTGCTTGCCTCTCCGCTGCCGCTGCACAGCTGCAAGCGATCGCTCGCAACACAAAGATGAGAAAAGTAAGTGAGAAGGATTGCATCATGATCAATGGCATGCACTGATGAATGGCGTCTGCTTTTATATAATTGTAGTTCTCAAAGCAGCAGCATTAGGACGGTTATCTGCCTTCAGAAACAAACTGTCAGCTGCAGGATCTCACATTAGCAATATCATTAGCCAGCTCAGTGTTGGATGAAAACCTTATCTGAAACACTCCTACTTATATTGAACTTCACCCACCCGTGCTAGTCATTTAATTTTAATGTTCCATTTCACCCAATGTATTTATCTGTTTTTTACTTCTAAATTTTGATCTAAGTCTCATTTCCCTTTTTAGTGAAAAAGCTGTGTTTAACTTCGCTGTACTTCAGCTCCATGACTCAATACAATGGTTTATGTCGTGTTCTACTGAGCTTTAGAAACATGAGGAAAATACAATGTTGATGAGGACTGCACTGAATAGCTCGCTTCTCATTATCCCAGAGAAGTTCTATTATCATAGAGTACAGAGATTACCTTTGGGCTAATAAGATGAATGAAAAAGCGACCTAAAGGCAGAGACTTTTGCTCACGTTGCAAAGATTACATTTACAGCATGTTTCACCTTAGGCTCTCTGCTCATGTTTACTGAGACTTAAATATCATAATCCCCAAGAGAAATTTAAAGCATAAGGAAATTAAATAACATTTAGTACTGAGGACATTAGCAACGCTGCTAAGAAATATCAATTCCTTTGTCAATCCAGTGCCACTTTACCCCTATCCAGACGAAGGGATTGTAATTACTGGCCAGAATCATATGCACTCATTCCATGTGACACAGCTACCATGCTGGGATCCCTTCACTTCTGCCTCCTCCCATCCTAGATCAGCCCTGTGTTCACCTCTCCTTGTGCTACAGCAGCAGTCAGCAGTTCTAACCAAAGACCTCAGACAACAGCACAATATTGCCGTATCTCAGCAAATACTTATTAATATGTTGTATCTATATGAGGGTAAGCAAGACTACTGCCAGCCAAGAGCCAGAGCCCAGATGTCACGGTTTTATGTTATTTGTTTTATCGAGTTTCAGCATTCCACAGTAAACACACAGTGTGATAAGCAGTCCCTTCTCTTAAGATCCGAGATTTCCTCCCATCTCCCATGGAATTTTCTCTATAAAGCTCCAGAGTAAATGTTTGTGGTCCTTCAGCAATACGTTGTCATCACTATGCTTTTGACAGCTTGGGAAAAAAGCTCCTTTTACGTCTCTGTAATTTCTATAGCTCTGTATAAAAAGAAAATGGAGCCAAAGGAACAACGTCCAGCAGTAAAAAATACGGATAGTTAGGCCCTATGCCTTATGTTCTTTTCTTTCACAGTGACCTCTAAGATCTAAAGGAGAAGGCAAAGATCCAGGACTAAGAGTTTGGAGCCAATGTGACCTTTTCTTTAAGCTAGACAATAAACAGTAAAGGGTATTGTTAATACAGTGCACAGGCATTTAGCCACATGTCTCATTAACTTTAATGGGAGTCTCACCTAAATATCTGATCACGACTTCAAAAGTATACCCTAAAGTGCAATGTCTGGGGAAAAAAATTGCCCAGAGAACACATAAAAAACGAAGAGAAATATGAAAGAGCAAAGCCAGACACAGAAGTACACGTGTGGGTAGGAATACATGGGGGTTATTTGCATGTTCTGTGAAAAGAGGCAGCTCACCTCTCAGCCAGGCACGAAGGTGCTTCGGGGCAGTCAATTGAGGTAGATCATAACTAGCAGGGAAAAGGTATCAAAGGACTGGTTCCATTAGCAGCAGCAGGGAGAGCTAAAGCAAAAACATAAGGGGAGTCCATAGGGAATATCAATCTGCAAACCCCAGTGTGACAGTTTTATGTTCCACCATAATTTAATATAATAGAGAGATGTAGGCACTAAAGCATTCAGGTTAAAGTATTCATGAATAATAAAATCATCTTCATTTTATCTGGTCACATTCTATTCAAAATTATTTTACTATCTTCCAAAGGGTAAATCTGGCAAGCTTTTTGAACATGTTAAGATAATTTAAAAGTAACTGCTTAAGTTGTTTAAGCCTTTAATGGCTTCCTCCATGTCAGCCTCTGTGAAAACTATGAATGGAAGAGGAAGAGGAGAATTACAGCATTCATATAGAACAGAAGGGGTCAGGTTGTACTCAACAGGATTTAAACAACACATCTGCACACAGCTAACTTCACACGTAAACACTGAAGTGTTTTTTAAAAATTAGATTTGAAAATCAAAACGACTCTCTGAACAGAGCTGTTCTTTCACATTTACAGGATTACCACTGCTGGTTTTGCTGATTCAAATGAGTCTGTGGAGTCTAAGTGATAAAGCCAGTATCATTTAGCGTGGTGATCCCAAGCTTGTTCTTTCTGAGCCTTTTGGGCAGACAGGCAGCACAGCACAGCACACTCATGGCACCATCCTGTCTCACACTGGAGCAGCTGCATCGCTCCCTGCAGCACCTCATGCTGCCACAGCACAACACAGAAACACCCGATTTCATCTCAGAAGCCAGCATAGGTTTGCAAAGCAGGATGAAATCAGGCCCCATGCCTTGCCCCAAACCAAAGTGCAGTTGCCCTCTGCATCACGCAGGGTCACACATTGTGTGGCAGGAGTGCTGCTGCACACACCCTCACAGCTCCTTTAAGCTTCTGAGCCCTGTAAGTCAGGGTGCAATTTGTTTTGAGTACTCCATGAGTTTTCTTCCCCTGTATGCATTAGGCCTGATCTAGAAAAGCTTTTGGGCACATACTGAAAACACATGAATAACCAAATGGCTTCAAGCTGCTCAGTTCCTCCCTTGCACCCTGGCATTTGGCATGATTTTCCTAGAGCCAAGCAAAAGAAACAGCAAATCATTAACTAAATAATCTTTACCCATGACAAAGACATTAATCAAAATGTCGGCATCCATGTTCCAGAGGGGCATTTAAACCATCATCTATTCATTCCTTCCAGTATAACCCAATGTCACTTTAACTGAGCAGCATTCAGCCTTCCTTCCAAAAGTACAGAAGTATGTAAACTAATTTTAGCTTTATGTAACAATTTCCATGTAAAAATGCAGTATTTAATGGGGTTGAGTGAAAGAAAAAAAAAATCTGTTGCGAAAGCCAGTATTGTGTCAAGCAAATAGGAAATATTCCATATCTGAACACATGCAGCCTGCCACCTGGACAAACGTTTAATAAAAAATAGCCACTCTTTTCTTCTCAACAGTGCAAACCTGATTGTTAAATTCCCATGTGCCCTGGTACCCCTCCCTTTCATTTCCCAACAATTCAAATGCTTCAATTTTAAATCCTTCAACAGCAAATCTTCAACTGTGCATAAAATGTTAATTCAGCGAGCAAAAAAGCCCAAACCAAAATAAGCCACCCCCCCCCTAGCCTGTATTACCACGCATTTATTCCTCCTCAAAAAGAAAGCTTTTTTGTCATGAGCTACACAAAACACAAGACAATGTATCTGGAAATCTTGTTATATTACACAAATTAACCCACAATTGGAAACAAGGCTGTTTTACTTCTCCAGAGAGCAAGAAACCAATGCAAAAAAAACCACCCAAACTTTCCAGAAAATGTGTTGTTTCCTGTTGATTTTATTGTTTATTAGAAAACTAAGGATAAACAAATGGAGCTACTGCTTTATTGTGTATCCCTGCTAAATGTATAATTGTGGCACTGAATGCGCTTTTCCTCTTGGAAAAGGTAGCAATCAGTAATTCTGAACAAATATCAGACCTTGGAAAAATATAGGAATAAAAATAGTTTTATAAAGTGATGCAATTATCATAGTTTTTAATGCAAGTCCTCTTGGCTTTGATGAAGCATTTGATCAGCATAGAGTATTCCTGCAGAGAAGGTGGAATGACTGACAGCAGGCCCTGACAGGGGGTTGTGTATATCAAGCACTCTTAATGCAGTGACTCAGCCAACAAGAAAAGGTTTCCTGAAAAAATATCACAACTTGGCATGTATCAGAGGTCTCCTTAACAGAGGTTAAGCAAAACCTTGTCATTAAGTCATAAATCTAATGTAATTTAAAGCAGCTTCAGTATGGTTGAGGAAATTCCACTTCTTTACAAGCAGGAGACTATGGGATCAGCAGGGGACTTGCAGCTCCACCTTAGTGCTTGGAATAAGAACCACGAGGACACATACAAGCTTGTTTTCAGTGGGTCATAGCTTTGCACACAGCAGGTCTTCTGCAATCTATGCTTTACTTTCATGGGTAATAAATTCTAATGCGAATGTAAACAGGCTTACATGAATGAGAATCAAGTAAATGTAAAGAATTTAAAATGTATTTTTAGTTGAAAACATGGGTTCATGGTGAGATTTACTGAGGTTATTTCTCATCCTAGCTTCTCAGTGTTAATAAAATATTGCTTATCTACCTGTTCGTTATACAACACCTCCATCATCAAGGGATTCTGTCCTGATCTTATATTCCATTACTTCTTCTGTTTCCTGAAAGCGATCAGCAATAAAAATAACCAAATACTTTGCTCCTCATTTATAGTTGCTGGAAGACAAAAACATTAAAAGGAAAACCTTCCAAGTATGGAGGTTGAAATTTGGTCTCCCAACTGCTTCACACAGCCTCAAATTTCTGAAATTCAGAGAAATTAACCTATTTCTTAGAAAAGTTCATTAACATGGACCCTGCAACACTCTTGTATGGCTGCATCCACTGCTTCCCAGTCCATTCCAAGATCTGCAGTTTGATGATGACACCATTCATGTTCTTGCACATCATCATTCATGACCTAAACCCCAGCTCCCGCACCCATGCCTCTTCCTTTGGCCAGTCCACCTCCAGCACTGGACAGATGGAGTAAATAAAGCTAGGTGGGTGCATGCAGATAACACATAATTAAAGGACACCATTTAGAACTGCTATAAAATGAAGTGTGGAACTAAGGAGTGTGACACATGAGCAGTTCCTTGACACTTGTGAACGTAGGCAGAGGTGAAAACAACATCTAAGCAGATCAGATACCTTTTTTCCACCATATATTACTGTAAGCTCCACTAAAATCACCAGTCATCAGCTTTTTTACTTTTTCCTCCCTTTCAGGAATTGTTTTTTTCCCCTCAGGAAATGTGGCTCTGTACACTGGGCAGAACAACAAAATATGACTTGTCTTTACAGTCTGAAGACCCAAATCTGTCAGTGATTTACACCTTCTCTATCATTTGCTGTAGTCACAACAGTGGATTGTGGAAGTCCATCTAGTGTCTGTCTCATACTCCACCTTCAAAGTTTATTTCACCCACTTGTTTCAACATAAACATTTAGAGCTTGAAGACCTACATTGCACAAGACTTTCAGGTTCTTTAAGTGATCTCTATTTCAATCCAAATTACAAAATTAAAAAAATAATCCTTGAACAGACCGGATTATAAGTAACATCTTCTCCTATCATTCTGTTTTCTTAGTGATTTAACCTTTGTAACTCGAATTAGGTGATAATGTGCAGCATTATGGATATACCAGAACTGAATGTTGCAGTGATCAAGAGAAAGAAGGGGAAGAAGCCAGACGGTAATGGGATCTCTCAGGCTGATTATTTGACTTCTTAAAGGTACCTGAATCTCCACTCTGAGGACCAATGTTAGTTCTTTTTCACACATCAGTTAAATGCTATTGTTTTGGAGATGAAGGTGTTCTGTTTGTTTTCATTTGCTGCTTTTTTTTCTTTGCAGAAGAACTCATGTTCTGAAAAATACAGTTTTGGGCAACAAAAACATAAAGTATTTATCAAGTGTGTCACATCTGAGTAATCATTTGACAAACAAATCAAAAATAACAAGTTGTCCTTTGAGACGTCAAAACATTTTTTTCAATTGAATTTAAGAAACTTCTGGAACTTCTGCAGAAAAAGCAAACTTTAGCAAAGAAAATATTTTTAGTTAAAAAAAAAAAAGAAAAGCCTCAATTCAGGCAGAAAACCAAATCAGTTCTCCATTCAATTCTAATTTCTATGTAAAAGTATTGTTCATTATGAACACAGGAGCTTGATGAGGTCTAAGCTATGGGCCACCTCATCTGCAGTATGCAGCAATTTCCTGCTCGAGATGTTCATTATGTCTACAGGCACCAGTCCAGTGGAATAAGACATCTATTGCTAGATTTTAAACATAAAAAACATCACAGTAACCCCAACCACCAAGGTTCTACCATAATAACACCAAGAATGAGGTTTGGTTGAGTGCGGGCCACCTGGCCAGGATGCTGCTGGGAAAGGCATTGCAGCAGGGTAGTGTCACAAACCAAGAGGCTGAAAGCACAAAGCCATGATTTGGAGATTAAACTCAGAATTTAGGGAATTTACTGGATGCGCAACTGGCAGCAAGAGCAAAGAGAAGGTTTGTTGGGCCAGAAAGTTTTGGATGAGAAATGTGGTATAACTCTTCCTGCAACTCTGTAATTTTAAAGTACAGCAGTGAGCCCCACTTGAGGCAGCCCTCAGAGGCCATTTGGAAGGCAAGCCAGTGGCCACCTGCCTGCTATACAGAACTGCTTGTTCACAGCACATGCCATTGCTGTTCTGCTGCACAAACTGGCTGCCTTTGAGCTGCCAGGTGGATCCCAAGCTGTTGTTATCTTTGAAACCCTTCGTGGTAAGAAGGCTTTCAGAAAGGGCCTACCTTCTTCCCTCCTCACGCCATGCTGCAGTATCTAATGCCAGAAGGGATATTCGATGGAGATGTCCCACATGGCTGAAGTGAGGGCAAGTCAAGGAGCTTGGAATGAGAGCAGCCAGATGCAAACACAGTGGTGAATAGAGAAGAGGGATTAAACAGTACTCTCTGTCAGGTGCTCAGCTCCACTAATCTGGAGCAACCATGCAACTGCTTTTCCAGATCTCCAGTAAATTCCTTTATAGAATGTTGCCCTACTAAGTCTGTCCCATATTTTGTTTGCTAAACCTTGTAATGGGCTGGGGTAGAAAATTGCAAAGCCAAAGTAAAAAGATAAATACTGTTTGGGTTCCTGCAGCAAAACACATTGCAGGGCTCACAGTGGATATTAACACTGCAGTTTTAGAAGAGTGTTTTGAACACCTGATTCATGTTTCTTCTACCTACAGACATTTTTTAATTAAAATGAAACTAAAACCAAAAACGTTTATTAGAGGTCATCAACTTATTGTTAAATGTATGATAGTATTGTCATCATTTTGGCTCATAGAAATTTGACTCATTGGTTTAAACAAGGCTGTGTCAAGTAATGCTCCAATAAAACAAAAGGACAGTTCTTGCCCTGAACAGCTTACCTGTACAACAGCATATATTGCCTTTGCTACTGCCTCTCTATTTTTACTTGTCATAACAAAGAGAACATCCCTGCTGTTGCTGCAAAAATAAATTACTATCCTATGTATGGATCTTAAATTCCTAAGCTAAATTCTTACTTTCAGCTGATCTTTCTTTGACTTCCACAGGAAGGTTATATATGCTTCTCTTAAAGCTTTCCCCCTCCCCCACATCCTCCCAGTCCCAGATCAGGTTCTTCATGCAGAGTGTTGGGAAAAATTAAGTTGGGTTTATGTTAGGACAAGGGTGTTCTACTTCAGTTATTTATTACTATAATCACCCCACGGAACTGTGCTTTTCTCAAATTGCACATATAAATTATCAGCTATTACTCCCTCCTACAAAGGTTGATGCAACCTCTTGTTTTACAGATATAGTGAAATGTAGAGGTTAAAACATGCTTATGACTTGATTTTTTTCCTGCTTCACCAACTGCAAAGAAACAGAAAAGGAAGCCAACACATTACCATATGAGCAGCTTATATGCTAACTGGAATTATATATAAGCTTTGTGAAGCATTCTGATATGCTGTACATGAGCTTTGAGAGATGGAGCTTCTCACTCTTATTCATTTTTCAATTTTCAGCTTCAAAGATCTTGGACATTCTCCTCTAGGCTCATCTACAAGCACGAATCCAAGGTCTAGTCACATTGAATGAGTTTCTCAGACACAGGATTTGTTGCAGCAGTATTGAGACAAACCAGAAGAAGAAAAAAGGAAGAAAGTTTATGCAATATTAGAGTTGCTTTCATTTATCCCACATGCCATGACAATTCTATTGTCCTTCAGAGATGGAAGTAAATTTACTTTGTGGAATATGACTGAGATTATCTGTTTATGTACTTTATAATCTGCTTTTCACTAAGTCTTTTGTGCACTTCCATGCAAAACTGTTCTCTATGGTTCTGTGTTAACTATTGTTGGAGATACAAGAGCCCTGCTGACTGCTGACAATCAACACTACTGCACAAGGCTGTACTCCAACTAGGGATTTAGTGAGAGAAGCATGGGAGATGTCATGCCATCTGGTGAAGTCAGTTGCAGATAGAATTAGAAGATGCCTGAGAAAGCTGATGTCAAATGCTGTCTGTGAAGGAAGAAAGGCTTTCAGGGAGGAAGTGTTCGTCAGCAAGAAGTTAGGTGGTATATAATCACCACCTCAGCCTCCTTCAGGTATTAGAAACGGGTCTCTCGGCTGTGGTCTGCTAATGAAAGAATGTATGAGGAACCAATGCCATTCATGTATAAATAATACTGGAAATATATATATATAATCATTTCTAGTATAGGTATAAGCATTTTAAACTGCTGGCATAACACACATACTCTAAAGAAGCAGGGACATGGCTGGGGGTCTTAAACACAACTGCTCTCTACTTCTTATTTTTAAGAGCCGTGCTTCTCAAGCCTTTTTTAATCTGGTTTTCTCCCCATAGGCTTTTTATTACGTTCTCCACAAATCAGTGCTTTTCAGGTTTGCAATGCTCATTCCCCGCACAGCCGTATAGGTAACACCTCAGTAAGGAAGAAAGGCTCCCAAGCCTGCTGATAGCCAAGACCACGCTTTCTTAAATTCCCTCTCACTTTTCCTTTCCAGTCAACATCAATTTAAGCATATACTCTCTCTCTCTCCCCAGCAGGGGTAAGACACTTACCTGTGGCTGCGACACAGCTGTTGTGGCCTCCAGCAGCACGGGACAGAGCACAGACAGGGCGCACATCTTCTCCGCTGCAGACAGTCCCAACTGAGTGCAGGTCTCTCTGCTGTGAGAGAAGCCATTCGGAGCGCATTGGTGCAGGACTGCCCTGGGGGGCCACGGGGGTACAGGGCCCATAGGCTGTGGGGGTACATCCCAGCCTAGGGCTGAGTGCTTGGCTCCGTGCTCCATGCTGTGTGAACCACCAAGAGGAGAAACACAGGCCTGGAGCTCCTTGCACAGGACGCAGTCCCACAGCAGCTGAGTGCAGCAGGCGGGGCAGGCCCAGGGATGGCAGCGAGCTTCAGCCAGGTACGTTTGTGACAATAACATGTGTACAAAACACAGCCAAGGGAGCAACCACCAGAGGAGATAAGCTCGGCCTACAGCCAGCCGCAGCTCTGTGAGGAGGGCAAGGGGCTGCAGCCGAGGCCTGCCAGCATCCCTCAGGCCCCTTGGGGCCTGGTGCTACCTCTGCTCCCTGTTCACAATATTCAAACTCAGCAAACATTTAAAAATCATCAAGGCGGAGGTGCTGCTGAGAGACAGAGGGATGCTTTTGTGCCTTTGTGTTCATTTCGGCAAGGCTGTGGTGCTGGGTTTTGCTGGGAGCTGTATCAGTGTTTGCAGCAGCGCAGGGTGCAGCGCATGACTTTGTGCAGCATGTGGCACTGACCAGTCCTTTTATTCATCTGAGCGTTTGAATAAGTTCTTACTAGGAAAAAATAACTAGAACTGCAAAAGAAAAAAAAAAAAAAAAGGAGCAAGGTAAGGCAAGGACAAAGACATAATTATGAATGTGGGAAGATAAAAAAAAAGGTGGTGCAGCAGAAGTTCATGTTCTCCTGTGTGGAACACAGCCCAGTTAATGTACAATTTAGATGCAATAGTTTTTTCTGGCTGGGAAATCCGTTTGACTTTTTTTTTTCCCCCAGCTTACCCTCTTAAAATTTTCCTGGAGAAAAGAATGACAATAGAACTGAATTCCTTCGGCAGGCTGCACAGATTCATTAGTGAAATTATCAAAATAATGATTTCAAGCATGTGTCAGCACAGGAAACAGCACTGCACTTTTACTGGGAGTTATCCAGCATTCCACGTCTGCCATAATGTGAACACACAGCTTTGCCATCTTCACTGCAAGAAATACAAGGTCTTTAAAAAGCTATATTTGCCATGTTCCTACACATGCTCTCCTCATAATTTCAGATATCAAGGCTTGAACTGGTAATCAACCAGCTTCCTTTGCCCTCCAGAAAGTGTTTTAAGTAGGAGTGATCTTCTGATGTTATTTGATAGTCTTTCAAATATCAGCTATGAAAATAAGTGAGCCATATGTTTCTTCTCCCACTAATTAGGCAGCCTGAGTCAGACCCACAGCTCCTCTGAAACAAAGTGTAGGGTGAAGGAGGCTCAACACCATTTGTGTTCCTCTGGAATCTGGTCTGGGATCTGCTTTGAAATCTGGTACATCCAAATGTGAAAGGTGGTCTAGCATCCCTCCTTACTGCTCAGAAAACACATCTTGACCATCCCAGACATTTCCACATCAATTCTGGAGCACTACAGCAACAAAATATGTGTTCCCATGTGCACAACACTGGTTCATACATGGAATTTGGATGGAAAAGGGTGGCTTTGTCTGAAATTGAATGCTACTTGCCCACCAACTGACTGTAGCTTGGAGAATATTTTAAAAGATGAGGAAAGGAACTGCTAAATTGGATGAGGAGAAGGCAAACTGAAAATTGCCATTGCAGTTGGGGGTGGCAGCAGCATGCAGCAATTTAAGGCAGTATGGCTGCCCTCAGGGCATGTGCTATTTATCAAACTCTATCTAAGAGTCTATGCAGCTTGTAGATTGAATATTTTCTCACCTAGACTGGCTGGCTGCTTACAACAACCCTCCACTCTTTTTTTTTTTTTAGCTTTCTCAGTGTTAAACTCCTGTGAGAGTAATGCTCTGCCTCCCATTAAAAGGATTGAAATTATAAACAAAAGCACAGGAATAAAAGGATGGCTGTAAGATCACATTGCTTCGTCTGTGTGTCTTTCCCTGTCCCAGCTTCAACAATTGCTGCTTAGCTCATATTTAGATTCTCCTGCTGTTACCCCTTCTCAGCTAGTTTCTGTGCTTCAGGTCTCCCCATTTTTACTGTGCTCAAGACAACCAGTCCTATTTTTAGCCAGCATTGCTGTTATAAACATGATTTATTTATTACAATGAAGTTAATGATTCAAGATTACAATGGAGGAGATACTGGAAGAGCCCAATGAAGGAACAAATCATATAATGATATCAGTCTGCCCGCTAACCCTTCAGAATGGTCCACAAAATGAGCCTTCCAGTGCAGTAGAGCGAAGCAAACAACTGATAACACTGAAGCTGGATATATAAATAATAATAATTGATAAAGCTTTGTTTTTTTAGAGATTTCTTCACAAGTTTTGCTGATGCATTGAGAAAGTTCATAAAGGAAAATGAGGAATTATAGTAAATGGTGATCACAGCAATGTCATCCACTAACAGAATCTGATTCTGACCTATTTTATAAGAGTGTTATTCAAAATAACTCCACTAACATCATATAACACTGGAGCAGGAAAAAAACAGAATCAGTCCCTGGGTGCTCACCAAATAATCTGACACAAAAGCACAAGGGGAAATCTGAATAAACTCATAAGTAAAAGAATGCTTTAGCATTCTTTAGGATATCTTTTTTTTCCTAAATTGGAAGCTGTTTTAATGACATACAGAAAGTTCATCTATGGAAGATCTGTTGCAACTAAACTGGAACTATAAACTGACAATGCAATGATAATCTATGTATGTGAGTGTAGTATTTATTGCCCAAACAAAGGAAGAAAGAAATGATAATACAACACCCTTCTTCCTCTAATGGAAGCATATGCTTTGTAGGCTTAAGGAATCTGGCAGGTTATTGCTAGACCAAATCGTACAAAGACTGGATGAGGCTGTAATTAACTGAAATTAGGATTTTTATTAGAGAAATATTTTCATGGATCATATCCAGGTCAAAGAATGTAAGGATGGAGGAAAAAAAAAATCAGAAATTGAGGATGGGATCTAGAGGAAGGGCTACATCTGTGCTTTTAGACTAGATTATAAAGATTTCAGTGTTTTCCTGCCTCTGGTTCTTGAGTATCTTCACTTCAGTGGAGAAGTTTTTAGGCTGCTGCAATTATACTGTAGGATAAAGCTGCTGGAGTCCCTTGGGATGCTTTATAAATAGCAAGAACCTGGGTCTGGACATTTTCTCTTCTCCTTACAGAAGAAAGCCTTCACAGAGGAGAGCTCTGAGGAGTTTGTACCAGAGTTGTACACACAGATATGTCTTGTACTTGAAACATAAAGAGCACTGGAGCTCCTTAGAGGAAGGGTACTGTTGGAAGTGTTCTCCCTAAGAGAATCAGTATTGGCAACGTGTGTGTTTTATGGTCTTTCCTTGAAAGTGTGGCTTATCTTTCTAAACTGCAGGTTACTTTTTCTATTAAACACATAAACAGTGCTCGCTCAATGTATGTCAGAGTTCTGAGGAAAAAAAAGAAAAAGCATCTGTTTTCTTGGTACTTGGAAGAGTGATTTGAGGTGTAGAAAGGGGGAATAAAATTGATGCTGGGTGACAAGGCATCTACATCCTTTAGATGAGTGAAACAGAATGACGAACAAGGCAGCGGGCCACAAGAACATTAATGATTTGAACCCAGAAAAAAAGCAGTGGTCCCACTTAATTGAGTTCATCATTGTTGGGTATAGGTTGATGGGCTCAGAGGCAGAGGTGTCTAATGCTCATGTTGAGAAAACATGAATTAAATCTGAGACTAAATTGTGGCACAAATGAAGTGTGGGTACCTCTGAGTTAGTCTTAGCTAAACGCCTGAAAAAAGGTGCAAAACCTTTAGATGCTGGCCTATCTCCACTGCTGTTTTGAGTAGAAGTAGCTTGCAGGGCCTTGCTGAGATGCGCTTGTAATGGGAAACATACTTGTATCAAAGCTGGCTTTTTGGTAGTGAAGAGAGGAGAGTGATTCTGTGAAGAACAGGTTTTGTGTGGCTGTGTTATTGCTTCGCAAGAGGCAAGTCTTGATACCTTGCATTCTTTTCCCTGGTCTTGCTCACACGTATTGCTCTTCCATTCCAAACTTTTCTCCCCCCTTGGAACTGTCAAAGTACATTTGCCAACTAACATGAGTAGAACCAGTCATTGCTTTCTGTTTAAAAAAAAAACTATACAAAAATTCACTCTAGGTTTATAAGAAAGGAGAGGACGACGGAGAAACCTTTTTTAATAAACTTGCTATTTGAATTACTATTTAAGTTTCCTTACCTCTTCTTTCAAGCACTAATCTTCAGACTTGATTAACTTGTAAGCTCCATTTCATTTGTTCAAGTTTTAAGTCCTTTCAAGTGATTTTATTTTAGAACACATTCTTCTCTGTCCTGGGCTCTGGATACAATAATTTCATGAGAAGAAAAAAAAAGAATGATCTCACTTTTTATGCTCATAACAAACAATTGCATTAGCTGATCTAAAAATAAAATAAAAAGAAACACCCTCTGAGGCAAGTTTCAGCAAGTGCTCATGTCCAGACTAATCTAATAAATGTTTAAATTGAAGTTTGATGTTGTAGGAGGTGGTAGAAATGAATGACCTGTCTACAAAGATTTACCTCTGCTCTTTCCACTGAGAGGAATTTGCTTAAAATTCCCCTCTTGCAACTGTGACTGTGAGAATCCCACTCTCTGACCTCTGCATTATTTGTTATCTGTCTTTTTTTGCTGTCTCAGTGCCTTTAGCTTTTCAACCTCCCCTCCTTCTGACTTCTCTGAGAGGTGGTGGGATCTCTACTCCCCACTTTTTCCACCACCACTGCTATTCCTCCCTGTATACAAATGTGGTGAATGATTTCCCCACAGACTCCACTGGTAAATATTCCAGTGTGTTAACCTGCTATTTTGTTGAGTAAAACTGTAATATATCTTTGTCAGTTCATACCTGAACATATGGTGGTGTTTTAGTTGTGCATAATTTCCTTGATCTCCATCAGGAGGTAGGGAAGAACAATGCACAAGAAAGCTATTCTTTCACCCTTGGTACCTGATCCAAAGCTCCTTGGAGTTGTTTGGTGTTTTTTAAATGACTACGGATGTTGTCTCTTGGAATAAATACCTCTGTAGTTACTCACTGCAGAAATCCTATGCTGTGTGATACAGTGTCTTTTTTCTTTCCTCTTCTTGTGTTGCCCAAACGATCCTTTACAAAGATGCGTGTTGCTGGGACTCCTCATCTGTGTGTCCACCCAGTAGTAGTCTGCTTTGCAAAAACATCTGTATACATCACTGCATCTTCTATGATTTCTCCAGATCAGCTTAGCAATGGGATTGTGGTCATCAACATTAACGAGGCTGTGACCCAATGAAGGCGAAAGAGGAGATGCAATAGCACAATGATACTCTTCTATTCATTGTACTGGATTGTGCTCAAGTGAAGAGTGCTGCAGCAATACTCAATTTGCCTAATAATGTCTTAATTTGAAAAGGCATAGCATTTTATCTTGAAAGTTGTTTTTAAGGGAAAATAAGCATGTTTAAGGTCCCATATGAGTCAAGGTGAAATAAACTAAGCCTTCCCAGGTGGGTGCCCTGTAAAACAAAGCTCCTTTCAAATGAAGGGAAATATCAATGTTTTTACTCTTCTGCTTTGCAGTTGTTAAGTAGAAATTACCACAAGAACTTGATGCAAAAGGAGTGCAAACTGTATCAGAAACACTTTACTTAACAGTCTGTTATTTAGTGCACTTACTAAGGAAACAGCCCCCAGAAGAGCTCCTGCAGAAGGTAACAGATGTTGTCCTCTGATTAACCAGGAATGGTGAAAGTTTAATGTGTGCCAAATCCTGAAGTCCTTACTCAGGCAAAAAAAATAAAAATAAATAATAATAATAAAAAATCCAGTACTTGCATTAATTATGAATGTGATAATTAAGTTAATTAAGAATGTGATAAAAGTATCAAAATGCAAAACCAAATGCATTCAAAAATACAGTGTCAAACAGCTCAAGCCTTGTCTGACTTGAGCTGTGTATTCTGTTGGCCTCAAATCTAGTGTTTTTGGTCACAGGAAAGGTTTGCTCCAGAATGTTTCCCTGGTAGGGCAAGAGGAAAGTTCATGAATTGGATGAATTATACTAAAAGGAAGAATCCCAGTCCTTAGCATCTCTGCTGGCATCCAAGACAAGTTAGATATTGGGAAACACACAGAATAAGTTTCTTTCCAATAAACAGCAAATAAATAAATGAATAGATCTGAAGAGATGATATAAAAGGACAATGGCACTGAAGTATATAATGAGTCTGGACCTATGCTACTGCATTTATGTAGGCTTTCCAGCGATAAAGTAGGTTAAGAGACAAATTAATTGTGTGCTTCCTCTTCATGAGAAAGAGACCGATGGTAGTTACTATGGCAACTACTTGCAATTCATCCTATTAACTTTCTTATTGCAGGAACAATCAATAATAATACAGATCGCTTTAGGATAAAATATACATGAGGGTTTTTTTCTAAAAATATGTATCGTTTGCTCTACTTTCCAATAAAATGTGATATGTTCTTAAAAAGAAAAGACAATGTTAGACAGAAGCAAAACTCTGTTTTGCCTGAAGGAAAAAAAAAAATGGTGAATCAAGTTTGTACCAAAAATCAATCTTCTCTTAGCAACTTCAGCAAACTGTTCAGATTAATTTCTTCTGAAATGTTTTGACATTTGTGCTCATTTTCATTGTGAAGGTTATACCTCATTTAAAGGCATACTATTGCATGCTGATATTTCTGCTTAAACTAGTCATGAGTGCTTATACTCTTAAGAGGTCTAGGTAACCCCTCTGAAAAACCTTTTGGAAGTGCAGAATTGTCTTCAATGGCTACTGCAGATCCTGCACTGTGCTTCAAAGTACTTTTCAGACATGGAACAGCAAGCGGAGCCCTGTCAGGTACCTTCTAATTCCTGTGGTCCAGGCAGCAGCAACAGAAACACTGCATCTGTCTTCTGAGGAATGTGGACTTTTCAGTGGCATGTATCAGATACTCAGTGGTTACCTGCTTTAGTTTTTGTGGTTGCTAGGAGACACAAATTGGATGGGGTTTGCAACCACTGATTTCAGAGCTACTCGCCACTGGCAGGAAGGTACCCCATATGCAAATGAATATAGTTAATGAGTGCTCTGAAGTAGGAAACTTAAAGAACAACTCTGGGTTGCATGATTTGTCAGTGGAAGCATGCTGTGTACTTCTGGCTCTTCTGACAGAGCAGTGGATCTTTAGTTCAGAATAGTGGTTAGGACAGTGAGTTGGTCTTGAGAAATCTTTCTCAACTCAGCTGAGATCTTCCTGTGAGGTTTCACAGAATTTACTTTGCATCTCTTTCCCCACCCCACTCATGGATGGTACTGCACTGCCTTGTGTGTACTGCGACGAAGGTATAGTTGTGACTCTAAGGTAACTGGATGTGTCAGTGATGAGAGTGATATAATCTAGAAGTTGTGGCTGCTCAAGGACTTCAGCATAAAAATACCAACTTGAGATTTCAAGTGTTTCTTTCCCAGGTAAGGTGGAGTCTTTCCCTTTCTTACAGTGACAGCTGGGTTGTACCAGTTGCCTGCAAAAGGAACAGAGATCTATTCCAGCCCCCAGTATTGATCAATCTAAGTCACTGCTCTATGTTCCTTGTCACTGAATATGTCCCTAATATATCAGCAGTGGATGACTCAAGCTCTGCTTATGTGCATATGATTGTAAATATGTGAGACTTTAACATCATCCAGTTTATAATACTTGCAAAGGCAAATATGGTTTACTGCTATTTCACTTAGAGGTGTGAATCATAATATCTTATAGCAAATTTAAGGTAGTAGCCCTGTGTGGATTGCTGAGGGCCTTCTCTCGTGAATGTGTCAGTTTTTGAAGGCAGAATTTTCTGAAGATGCATGGCTGTTTTACTAGATCAAATGCATAAATCTGAGCTGCCTGAGAAGGAGTACTGGCACAGCAATGTTTCTGTGTCATGGATAAATCTGTACATCCTAACTTTATATCTGCTGTCACTTCACAGTCTGCAGTTCTACTTGTGTTTCCCCTGATGGCCCCTTCCACAGAATTCCTATGCTCAAAGTAAGAATTAAAAAATACTCTTATATTTGAAAATTTGAAGATAATAAACAGATTATTACTCTGCTTCCAACAGAAGCTGCTGATCTGCTGTTAGAAATTTCATCACACTTCATTAATATAAAAATGACCTGAACAGTAACAGCTTAACTTTCTTCTCCAATTCTCTTCTACCACTAAGTTATTTAACTTTTCTTCACGTGATTTGGATTCTTGAACTACAAGTCATCTTTGGTTCTTCCCTTTATTTCTTTGACCTATGCATGTTTTGTATATTTCTCTTACCAAAAACCTTCAAATAACTTTTCCTTTCAGCTGCCCAAAAACCATCCCAAACTCTTACCTCAGAAGCATTTCTTTTGCCTTTCTTCAGGACATACTAAAGCTACTTTGGGGTTTTGATTCTTCTCAAAAGACAATCTGAACTGCAGTCACAGACTTAGAGATGTCTAATCATACTCACTATATATTATTCTTTTTATTTCTCTTTTTCAGGCCCAACAAGGATAAGCTCTATAAAAATGTATCTTTATTTACCTGATTAGTCTTTTGATATTTTTCCCCATTCCATCCCTATTTTTAGAAGTATAAAATCAGTAATTATCCACATTATTAAGCAGTTTAAATGAAGGCTTACAAAGCTGCCACCCCTTGCCTCTTTCCTCTCCCTAGCCAAAGAAAAGCCAGGAAAGCAAACCAGACAATAAAATAAATAATAACAAAAAAATAATCTGAGTATATCTTAGACTGTTCTTGTATAACCCCAATAAAATAAGACCCGACAATCAATCTGCCAGTTTGGTGCTCTCATATAAAAAGATGAACAGCAGTTCTCAGAGGATGAATTTAAAAGCTCTGCACAACTGCTCTCTGAGACTTAGTTTCTCCTGCCCTTTTAGCCTTTGGTTTTGTTTTTTTACTCCTGCTTTTTCTTTTTTAAATAAACAAATAATAATAATAAAAACCTGAAGAGAAAACTGTCACAATATATTTGTAAAGTACTCTGAAATGTGAAGGCTCTTCCAAGACCAATAATGCTGTGCATAATGGGACTCTTCACCAGTTTGGTTAAGTAATACTTCAAATCAAGATGTTGTAAATCAAAATAACATCATCCTAAAATGGATTTAGGGACAGATTGCAGTATGAAAGCAATAACAAAGACTTCATAGGCAGGGCTTCTCTGCTTAGAGCAACCTGTACAATATATCTGCGAAATGATGCAGTGGGGATCCGTATAGCAGGTGGCACTGAGAGCTGAGAGTACAGCGCCTGCAGAGATTAAAAAAAGAAAACAAGACCTGGCAAGAAAAGTCAAAGCAACGTGATGCCATCAATTTAGGTTCTTGCTGCCTCAGTTGCCATAGCTTGTGTTCATGGATGAGAGCTGTGACTGAGCGACACAAAAGTAAAGAGAGGAGACTGAGCAGTCACTTGGAAAATAACTGAACATGCTTCAGTGTTTGTTGCAATTCTTTTCTTTCTTCTTAAGAGAAGAACTTAATCTTGAACTCCTCACTCTCTGGGGTAACACTGATTCTGTAAACTTGCTCTGTTTGAGATCACAAGGACTAAAAAAGTTCTTGCTTTTGAAGTCTGCATGTAGACATTTTATGTTGCAGGAACTCTTATTTGCATCTGTAGTATTTCAACACGCCATGTATTAGTGCAAGAAGAAGCCCTGTGTGTGTGCATGCATGCACACTTTTTGAAGTCCTAGTGCTGCTGTTTAGCATTATTAACTCCTCCAAATATCCCTGGTATGTCCCCTTCCCATGAGGTAGCACAAGAGAAAAAGCAAGCTTTCTCTCTTCTACTGGGGATTTGCATTTCAGATTTCTTCCTTCTTTCAGCCTCATAGGGAGCTCATGTGGAATATTTATTTTGCCTTTTGATCAATAGCCACTGTGCCAATTCCTCTCATCTATAATTCTGTCAGTAACTTTTTTTTTCTTTTCTTTTTTTTTTTTTTTTTGAAGTCAAAAGCACGAAGAAAGGATTTTAAAGTATCCAGTCTGGACACTGTTATGCAGATTTCAAATTCTTTAATGTCACTTGAAATATAGCTCATCATTTCGGTAGACTTTGCATTAGACCCACACTTTGACATTATCTGTCTCAGTATTATACAACTTGTATTTTCCTGCTTAATTTGTGTTACAGTTTGGTGCCCTTCTACAGAAAAATGCTGTAGTCACTACGATATCTGAGATGCACCCATCTCTTCTCCATTTTGCTGAAGTTACTTATGTGTTTAAATAATGTCAGTTTTAACTGGGTTTGAGAAAAAGGTAGAAGAAAACTGAGGGATTGACTCTTTAGTCTCCTGGCTAATGCACACTGATTTGGGATGAGAAGTGTCAGGTTCAATTCTCTGCTTCAAATAAAGAGGATGGATCTGAACCTAAATATTCTGTATTCCCATGATTAACCCTGGGCAGCTGAATGAAAGACTTTACTTCTTCCTCCTCTTGGTTATGCTTGTATCTAATCAGGAAAACATTCAGATCTATGTTATGAATGTGGCACGTTCCCTTCAAACACAAGATCTCCAAATCATAGGGCTGACAGGAACCTATGAGGATCATCAAGTCCAACAGTGAGCATTTTCTCTCTCAAAGAAAAAAAAAGATTGAAACCATAATACATTCCTCAGCATTTCAGTATTTCCTTCAGGCAAACACAGGTGTTGTCACGGTAAGCAGGCTGGCTTTTATTTGGGTCCCTCTAAGAACAAGGTGAGAATCCGGCCAAGAGAATCCGACCCCTGGCTTCCAGGGGTGGGAAAGCAGAGCTAAACTCGCTACCATTTGGTGGATCTACACCTTTATACACCTTTTGGTTACTTGAGAGAGGATCTTTTTTCCTCACTGATATACGAGAGACTTATGTCTCCACTGGAGCTTTAGATGTAAAGCACACCAAAAATTTCAAAGAAACACAACGTTAATAGTACGTAGATTTCTTTTCCTTGATGTTATCAAGAGCTCCCACTGCAGTTAGCAGCATCCTGCCTGCTGCCAGCACAAGAGTTCTGTTCTTTAAGAAGCTAGAAACAATGTGGGGAGGTCAGAGGGTACCTCAGCATGAAAGCAGTCAGCATCCATCAAGAGCACACCACAAATTCTGCAGGTGGCATAATTTGCATGCTTAAGTACTACTCAATGCCTGGTACACAAGCATCTGATTTTAATTTGCTATGAATTATTTTTAAAGGGGACTTGACTTATTTCCTGCTTTGATGCTTTTTCTAGGGAAGGAAAACAAAATGTACAAGGGTTAAAAATGAGGTGGGATAAATAAAGTATGTTTGATAGGATAATGATCCGAGACCAGCTGTTGCTGAACAAACATTTATTATTATAAATCATCAGAGGCCTAATAAAATATAGACTTACCATAATAATACCAAACAAAAATGCTTATGTAATTATTAAATATGCAAAATTCAAAGCTCCCTAGAAAATTAATTTTTGTGGGCATAGGCCCAAGTCTACTTCTCTTGCATGCACATCACTCAGACACCGGTGCAGAAAATCCTGTGCCTTCGCTGAGATTTACTTTCTCATTTAAGGCATGATTTACACTGAGACAAAGCAGGCATAATCGTGAAATACCCCTGGTTATGACTTATCACTGCTAGAGAACTCCATATAAATGTACATGCCCTGGCATTCTTTCTTCTAGGGAAGAAGTGGAATGCATTAAAAATGCCAGACATGACAAGCTATACTAACTTGAGTGCTTGAGTATGTTTCTTTCCATAATTTATATGCCATATATGTATTGACATACAACAATAAAATACGCCAATATGTTGACAATCTCCAAAAGCTGAAGAGTGAGAAAGCTGTGAATAGTAAGCAGTGCTGGTGTAGCTCAAAGGAGGAAAGTTTGCTTGCACGTGTTACAAGGCATCACTTGTATTTACACTATCTTCATTCTCTTTCCTTGAAATCTCTCGAGTCCCTGCACAGATAAGACTGCCTGAACACGCTTGGCCTATCAATGCTTTGTGGTACTGCAGTGCTGCCCCAAAAGGGATGCTTTTCCAATGCTTGGCTTTTGACAGTGGCATCCAAAACGAAAACCCTGTTCTGCTTGAAAGTATCATCAGCCTTTTGGTGTCTGTTCCTGCCACACTGGGTACTCACCATCTGTGCTGGATGGAAAGCAATAGTTGCTGACAATCTGCAGAGTAGAACAGTCATTACACTTTACTCTGTGGCAAGATCTTTGACTGGCATGGGGTTAAGCTGAGCAGGTATTGAGTGGCTTTAGAAAAAGGAGCTGTACGTATCAAAGAGTCTCAAAATGACATTTTAATCAAGCTTTGCTTGAGCAATTTGCTAATTACATTCAACTGCACTTAAAATTCTGACAACTCCATTTTTTTTTTTTTTAATAGAGAAAATGCAGAAAATTGTTTTGGGTACACCACTGCTTATTCTGAATACCTCAAAGTCACATCATCCAGGAGAGATATTGGCAGATCCTAGCAGAAGTCATATTTGCAATTTCCTTTCCAACATCACTTTGGAGTAAATTTCGTCACCAGTATATTCTTCTTTTCCTCTCCTTGCAATACTTTTTTTCTATATTTAAGTATGTATAATGGATCTGCTAAAAAACATCAGAGACCATTAAGCCAGAGAAGCATGAAATCAAGTAGAAATTATTATTTTAATTCTATGCACTTGTGCATAACCATACGAACATGGTGCCAAATAAACATTCATCTGAACTCCAGCTCGTACTCAAGACAGTAATCTGATTTTCAGTTTGGTAGCAGGAGATATGAGCCTGCAAACATTTCAAGAGAATCTTAGCTGCAAAAAAACAGCTTCTATATACTCTGAGAGGCAAAAGAAAATGTCAATTACTCAGTAGTAATTTTATTGTTTGAAAAACCTCTTCAAATGGCAGCACTGGGGCTTGACAGACAAGGGCCAATCTGTAAATTGTGTTAATCGTGTGCAATATAGAAGCATAAGCTCAGTGTTCATGGGCTGCACAATCCTGCCTCGTCGTGAGCGGGCTGAGTTCCAGCCTCATGCACAGCTTCCAAGGGGAGCCTCTGGTTTGACTTGGGCTAGTTTGTGAAAGAGATCATTGGAGCGTTACAGATGTTGGAAACTGTAACAAGTAACTTTTTTTTTTAGTGATCATTTACGTATAGTGATAAATATTTGTCTAATAAGCCTCGTAATGAGGACAAATTATCTTAATGTGGAAAGTGATATTTGGAGTAAGACCAAAACATCTTAATCGTTTTTTCTCTTACTGTAACAACAGCTATTCAGTTATTTCATTTTAAAGATCTCTTTTTCCATGAAGGAACTTTCAGAACTTTCAGAAAGATGAGTAGAGTGATGCTTTATTATGAACAAGATAACCAGTCCTTTGTGTTTGTGTTGGAATGCCATCATGACAGTGCAGGTCAGAGACAGAAAAGGTCTCATGCCTTCTGGAAGGGCACTGAAATGCAGAGGAAAAGGGCACTTCCCTAAGGTCTCAAGAGAACCGGCCAAGGAGAGTCTCTAATATGGTCGCCCTGGATCCCAGATTAGTATTTGGGGCATTTAACAATCTTTTCTCATTAGTGTCACTGTATCTTAAAAGTGTTCTGGGCTCGTGGGTAATTCCTGGGCATGTCAGCAGCCTACTTGCAGCTGTGAATAAATTCAGAACATGCAAGATGAAGGAAAGGTGGGATGATAGAGTAGAGCATCAAAGCTTGAGTTGGCAAAGGAAGAAAATATGCAGTGGAAGCAACTGAAAAGGAAAGTCCTCTCAGGTATCTCATGTCGCTTAAATGTGGTTTTAATGACTATCCTTGAAAGCAGCAGTCTAACAGGAGGAGATCTACAGGCCCTACTTACCCAAATAACTTGCCTGCTACATCGGATTATTTATAATTGAAAGCTGAAGCTTTCAACAGCTCTTCTCACTTTCCAGCTGTAGGATGGTTCAACAGCTGTGGTTTAATGCCATCAGACTGGAACTGCACTGGGCCATTCTCCTTCAGTGACAAATACAGACGAGCTCCCAGAGTTCCTGTGTAAAATGCAAAGTAAGGCATCTCAGCCCACATGCTGCCTTCTAGCATGGAAATAAGTGGCTGTAACAAAAGGATGAAACAACGTTTCCCCGCTTTCTGTGCATTTCTGGCTTCTTGATGTTGTCTGTGCTGCCCTTTGCTCTGTCATCTCTCTCCCCAGCTCTCAGAACAAGGAGGTTACTGTGGCATACTAAAAGAGCTGGAGGCAGTTAATGAATAACAAAATGGAAAGTGCACTTTCACAGACTCCGTAATTTCTGCAAGTGCCTTACTGAATGGTAAGGCATCTGAAATCTCCAACCTGGAGTTTCAAAGTGGGGAAAGAGGGACACATCTTCTCAGTGTGTGTGTGCTGTGTGAGAAGGAGCTGTGAGCTCTAGAGGGTCTCCTGCTGTCATTGTGGGGGTGACATCTTCCACTGCCCTCAGAGAAAAGCTTTTACATCTGCCCTTTCACTCTTAAGAGTGCTTAGGTTTTTTAAGCCAGCTGAAACTGGGGTCCCTTAACCTTTCTGGTTTAGATTCCTGACCCTGAAAAGAAGATGTAGCTCCAGCACATGCATCAGAACTCTTTTTGCTGCACATGGGAGAGGCAAAATGCCTCAGCAAAGTCAGAAAATCTATAGCTATGTGGAAACTCACCCAGAGCAGCTTCATAGCACTTTGGATGCCAAAGCCTGTACAGGTACCCCATATTATTGTCTTTGTGAAAACTTGCTGGTCTTGTATCTTTTTAGGTGATTGTCATCAATGAAATTTGCTTTATAGCAATGAATCTGTAAAACTCACAGGTTAAACTCTTAGACTGAGTTAAGTTCAAGTCACACAAGAAGTAACCATATCTGATTAACATCAAAAACATTAGCTAGAAAATGGGAAAGAGAACTACTGCTACTAGATCTTTAAAAACATTGCATATTTGATCACTGTAAGAAAGAAACAAGCTTATTTGGAACAAGATGAAGAAAGAAATGTGCAATATTGCCTTTTATTATTTTTTGCTATCTGTGAAGACTTTCTCTGTGTCATTCTAAGTAGCAGGTTATGTCACCCACTTGGCGTGCACTGTGCTTTCAGTGCCATGTTGAAGTATTTCCACTAAGATGATGCTGCACGTGGGCTCCGAGAGCCCTTGCCCGTGCTAATGGCCTTCCACAGCTATGGACTGTAACCTTTTGCTCACCTGTCCCTCAGCTCAACAGGGCAGAATTTCCAGCCAAAGGAGTATTTAGCTGATCAGAGGAGATGACACAAATATCAAAGAAATTATGCTCAAGCCAAAGAGGTATGTCTCTGAAGATAAACTTGAAAGAGAGAAGCAAGCAACTGCATGGATTTTTCTTAATACTTTTCATGCAGGATAAGACATCTCCTCTTGGCTCTGGTTGAACATTTTCTCCAGTTAGCCCCCTTTGAGTTAGTCCTGCAGACTTGCTTTAATACTGAAGTGACAAAGAATAATCTGCAGTTGTGAAAGTCTCTCATGGCTGAGCACAATGCTCCTCACCAGCAGGTTTCTCACTAGGATCCAGCAGCTCCGCCGTTTCTTCCATTGCAATGTTCCTTAGCTACTTGTATACACTGTGATAGGAACGTTGGCCTGCATACCTTTCACATCTGTATACACGCACTACAAAATATTAATTTAATCTATCAGGGAAGAAGCTTTGAGCTGGTCAAAGGACGGCAATGCAGCTAACCATTCTGTCCTTTATCTGCAGCAGCTTTTCCTGTGTAATATTTGCATAGGTTCAGAAAAGAACTGACTCTGCATGAATTATTGTCTTCATATTTTTCTGCCTGGAACGTGTTATCCTCCCAGTGTGGTTTGCTGTACTTGCAGAAGAGGACGGCAAAGAGCAGAAGTAAAGTAATTTCAAAGTACCTAATTTATCTGGAGCTTTTTGTAGTTTGAAACAGTGGTGAATATCCTCTTGTTCCTCCTTTGTTGCCATGGATTAGGAGTGATCAGTACTCCTGCTTAATCCTGGTGCTTATTAACTCTTGGCTGGACAGTGGAAGAAATGTTTTGAGAGTGAATGCTGGGATTTAGGATCTAGGAGCTGACTATAAACTTCATTTTAGTCCTAATGGAACAGAGCCATCCAAGGGAAGTATTGATTAAACTGCAACACCAGGCAGGCTGGGAAATTCTGTTTCTAGGTAAGGCTCTGACTATTCTTCACAGCAAACAAGAGCTCCTGACAGCACTCTGCCTCCCTTCAGGGGCCGGTGACGTGCACCAGCCTCTGCACAGAAATCCTGTGGGCTGGCAGCAGCGGGTGACCTGATGGCAGCCCGGGTGCAGGCTGTGCTGCCTGCTGCATGCCATCAGCTTAATTACAGTAAAGGCCTGCACTCACTTGTAAGATGAGGTTTTTTCCTTTTGTACTGCTTTTGTCTTCCCTGTTGCTGGCAGCAGCTCCACTTCCCTTCTAACTGCCTTTCCACTGGATAATTCAGATTGCAATCTTTCGCTGGTTGTTTTTGTTGTGGTCTCTTAATTTCCTGAATTTCTGACACTTCTTCTTTCTTGCTGGCACGTTGGAAAGAATAATGCAAAAGAGGAATCAGCAACATGTGGTGCTGCAACTCCGCTTGTCTGTTGGCCTTATCCCCCCAGTCTCAGTGCTCTTTGCAGAGGAGGACAGAATTAGTCCCAAGTGAGGCATTTCCCACAGCTCAGATTTTCTGTCTCTATTTCTTTTCTATGACCCTGGAATTCCTCAGCAGGTAGCAGTGAGAACAATAGCTAGATTAACACAGACCTCTTCTGCCTAACATCCTGTGAGAGAAGCGATACATAACGCTGCAAAGCATCATTGTAGGTTTTCATTTCTTTTGAAATTTGATTTTAACATTTTTTATAATCTTAGTAGTTAGCAGTATGGGGGTGGGGGGAGAGCTGGTTCTGGAGCTTTTGTTGTTGTTGTTTTTAAAAGAAAGTGTGTAATATCTTCTTTATTGAACAAAAGCTAGTTTGATTTTTATATCTATGGGAGGAGTGGCTCCAGCAAGGAGCTGGGCACTGAAGTGATGAATTCCATCGTGGTCCTATGAAAACTCCAGCTGAGTGCTCGGCTCAGCACTGCACCATTTGTTCTTAGCAGGGCTTTATTTAAGATGTAATCTAAAGGCATACGAGTGGATAAGAAATGTGATTGATTGCAATGTTATTACTAATAATTCTTCATGTTAAGTTGCATTCTTTTTATCTGCCCTTTGTCACTGTGTGCTCCCGCTCATAAATTTTAAGCTTAGCTTTATATTTCACAGAGAATTTTAAATAGCCTGGTTCAGTACTAACATCTATTGGAACCAAATTTAATCTATGGTGATCTTTGAGGTATAACACACTAAAAACTACCTGAAGTGATAATAAGGCTGTGCCTCAAGAAAACTTAGAATATGCAGAAACTGTACATTTGTCTACTTCATACCCAATTGTACATGTAAGATATCTTTACTGTTTAGCATTACGAACGCTACATATCTTATTTTACCTAGTTTTTCTAATTTAATATAGATTAATTCCTAAGTAGTTCTTACATGATCAGCTAATTTCAATTTCTATTCAAGAAAGCCACATAGATATTAAAAAACACAAGTGGTGTTTTGAGATGGCAATGGAAATTGTAGCGGTGGAAATATAAATTCCGTCTAATTTTACTGTAATTCTGCAGGAATACTTTTTTCAAAACACTGCATCAATTTCCAAATCCATTTGTTATTCATTTTATCAGACAATAATGAAATCATTTAATACACTATAGTCTGTCATATGTACTTCTCTTGGTGTTTCATTTTAATTTAGCAGTACTTAGTAGACAGTTAACTGATTGCCATTCTTAAATTTAATAGGCAAAATCTATCTTTATCTTGTTCTCTTCTATAGATTAATATTAATCTTATTCTAAGATAAGTTTCTACCATTAAAACAGAAAGGATTTCCTGAAAAATAATCTTGTCTAGAAGACTTACCTAGATCATATACTTTCTTGCTGGAAAAGGGCTGAACACTTTTAAAAATCCTTCAGCCTCCTGGAATGGTATTGCTTGATAAGAAACAAAATGAGGTGGGGAAAATGGGGCTATTCAGACCACCCTAAGTCCAGGTTCAGATAATAATTGATGGAGAAGAGGCTCAGAAAAGAATGGAATCAGGCCTTGATGAGAAAATACAGGCAGTACTGGCTTTTGTACTCATCGCATCTCTAAAGCTCCCTTAGAGGCAAGATTTGGGCTGAGGATAGAAAAGGTGAAATATGAGAAACAAAGTGGATTCAAAATAACGTGGAGATGATGGATTTGTCTGTTTCTTTAAGGCTGACGTGGTCTCTGGGCTGCCTCCATGAGAAAGGGCAGCAGTTGAGCCCGCACTCTGGGCATCACCAGGGCTAGAACCAAACACCAGCAGATTTTCCCTAGGCCTTGGCATGGCCATATGGTTACTCCCCTGAACTGGAGAGGGGACCTGCAGAGATACCCACCCTCAGCAGGGCATGGGATATGAAACACAGGGTTTGCTCTCAACTCTGCTTTGTGTATCTTTTTCCTTTTTTTTTTTTTAATTTATTTTTTCTTCTTTCTTCATTCTTTTTGCCTTCTGCTTAATAAGAGCCTGGCTTAATCAGCCAAGCCTACATCTTCTGTAGCACTGCTGTGAGTCTGTGACCAATGAGACAGCTAAAGGCAATGCCCTGAGCAGCCCAGTGCTGCTAGAAGTTTGCCAAGTCTTGCAGTGGCTGATAAGAGCATGTGCTGTGCTCAAGCTGCTCCAGCTGCTATTGTGCATTTTTAAATGAGTTTAGGAGTGGTGGGGGAGTTCCAGGAGGCTGGGAAAAGCAAATGTTGTTCCAGTATTTAAGAGAGTAAAATGAGATGACCCCAGTAATTACAGGTTTGTCAGATTGGCTGCTGGTCCTGGAATGTCTGATGTAGAATTTGATTAATAAAGGATTAACAGTAGAAATCTAATTAATGCCAATCAGTAGGGGCTTAGAGAAAGCAGATTCTGTCAAAATTACTTTTTTGTGAATGAGATTACAAATTTTGTTGATAACCATAATAATGTTCGTCTAATAGCATTCCATAAAGTATTTGACTTGGTCTGCATGATACTGATTAAAAAGAAAAAAAAACCACAACAGAAATAAGAAGTTGATGTAAAAACTGTCTGTCAGAGCTCAAAACAAACACTACTAAAGGATCCTCACAAGACATACACTACTTTTACTTATGGACTCCATTGATTTCTTATTCCTTTGATATTTCCGGCCTTTTTAATGACTTTCAAAGGAAAGTTGTTATAACTGGGCAAGCCTGTAAGTGACTGGTTTTGGAGGAATGCTTTAAAAGAGAAGGACCAGTCCCTGATACAAAACATGGACCACATGTTTGCATCCAGATTAAGAAACAGGCATTTTAGTGGAACTACATGTAATGCCACAGTTAGAAACAAGGGTCTTCACTGAATTCAACTCTGGGAAACTGATACTGAAGAATGCCCTTGGGGTCATAGTGTCTAATCATGATGAACGTGAGCTCCCAACATAGTAATGGGCAAATTATATTCCATACAATTTAGTACAGATGACTCTGCTGTGTTACTAATATAAATTGCATTAACATACAGTAGCAAAACTCATCAGCATTGTATTCCACACTGGCTAATAAATGTCAAACCCTTGGCAGGGTTTCAACTCAGCTTACATTCCCCTAGTGCACTTGCTCTGATTTAACCAAGGGTTCTGCCTCCACCTCTATTGATGCAGTTCTGCTGGCTCCCTCATATCAGATCTTATGATTCCCTGACTGCTGGGAGAATTGTATGAGCTAGGATTGTGAGGAGAATGGACAGGTTTCTACTAGAAGATGAGTGACGCATGGACCAGAGAAACTGGAATGGGAGTTAAATGGTTATTCTTGTCACTAAAATAGTTAATAGTTCAAGAATTTGCCAACTTGGCAAAAGGGGAAGATATCAGTAGTGAAAAAAGGACATGGAAGATGACTTGTATAAAGATTTGGGATAGTTTCTCAGAATTGGAGGGGTTAAACTGTCTACCCAACTTGCATGCTAGCAAGTCCCAGCTTGTCCCATTTCTTGTGGCTTTAAATCCCTTGGTCTGCTTGGGAAATTGTTGCTGGCTCTTGGAGGAGTGGATTGCCAGCATTTTAAGTTCGTATTTGGATAGAGGAAGAAATATCGGTGTTTGGCTGCCAGTTGCAGAAGATGATCTTAGAGGTCTTTTCATACGTTAATGATTCTATGATTCTATGGTTTTTTTGTTTGTTTGCTTGTTTTCAAAGAAATATTTAGTCCTTAAAATGGAAAATCTTGAATAATCATGCAAGAATTCATTAAAGATTTAATCACTTTTGTGGTCAGGGAATGCAGCTAAGAAGTACATCCTCCTTGATTAGTAGTAGCTAGTAGTTTAAATCAGCCTAGAAATATTGTCAGTGCTGGCAGTTAAGGTGATTAACTGTTGGAGAATAGGTTGTGTCAAACTCAAGCCTAGAGGTTTTCCCAGGTGCTCCGCTCTAGTTCTCTCAAGAATAAATTCAGGAGAGTCTCATGGCTTGTATTAGGCAAAGCACTGTACATGCCCTCCAGCCTTTCAATCTCGATCTGAAGTGAGGATGCAGAAGAAAATCCATACCAATTAGAGAAGCAAAATTGGTGATATGTCCTGTTTATTGGTTTCACTGGGCCTTTAGGAGGTTGGGGTTGTATTTGTTATATTTACGTTTAATATTCCGTTCTGTATCTTTGAATTCTTTTACTTCCAAGATTTAGGTTCAGTAGCAAATAGAAGATAGTTAAGACTATTAAAAATATATATCTTTTATAATTTATATATATTTATACATTGTATAAATGAAAAAACACAGCCAAACAGAGTTGTCTTTATAAATATATCTTGAGCCTCGGGTAAAGGAAATACGACACTTTGATGTATAGTCCAATTAACTGATACTTTGATATTTGTATGTTCTAATACAACATTTCTTCATTTTAGTAATCTTTAGAGATATGTTTGAGGTGGTTATTGCAGTGAGATTAAGGCTGAGGTCCTTGAAACCCCCTAAGGATCTTTTACTTTTTATTAGATGGTATACTGCTCTAATAATGTTAAAACCTTTTAATTCAGTGAAATGAATTTACTCAAATTTGATACAACAGAACTGTCACTTATCCTTTACCCACAAGAGAGGAAATTAAAGCCTGAGTTTCCAAAGGACCTTACTCTAATGCTGAAACTCTTTTGAAACTTTGATCAAGAATATCTTAAAGGCAATTTATCTTTCTTTCAAAGATTAAAATTTGGGATTACATTGACTTCAGTGATAAAATATATATAATATTATAGAATGAAATCCCAGCCTTGTTATAGTAAATGGCAGTTTTGGTGTGCTCAGCACTATTTGCTCCCCTCTGAGATGGAGATGTGACACACACAAGGTAAACTTTGGAGTTCGCAGGGTTGTTAGATGTACTTTGCTTTTTTTAAATAATTGTACTGCTGCAAACTTCCTTAAGCAATGTCCTCTGCCTTGTGACCATCATAACCAGCTCTAAAGCAAGACTCTTCATCAATAAAAGGACTCAAAGTTCTTGATAAAAGAATCGATTGCAAAGTACTTTATGTAAACACTGAGATTAACATTTAGCAGAGCAGAATTAGTCGAAGTAAAAGCCAACTTTTGATGCCACTCACCAATCTGAGGGATCAAGTAGAAGAGTTCTAGCATAATGTCAGTGATAAATGATGCAGGAAGTAGAAGTGGGACTCTTGCACAATGACTTTGAAAACATCATATCACTCCCAAGAGCCTTTGATGTTGAAGGAAAAGAATTTGTGAGTGTGGTCCAAGTGATAAAATCAAACTGCAAATTATTGCCTGTTTTTGTCTTGAATTATTCGCACTGTGATTCCCAAACTAGCATTTTTCTTGGTGGTTTGTTGCCTCAATCAACTCTTCTAAAGGCTCATTTGAAGCTTTTGAGCCTGAGAAACTTTTTTTTTTTTTTTTAAATAAAAATAAATAAATCAGAAAGCAAGCCTTTTATTCTGGATTGATTCTCTCAGGTATTTCGAACACCGGCCATAAAGTCCATCTGCAGCAAATGTGAATTCAGCCCAAGTCCAGGATAAACACAAAACCCATCTGGAATATGCTGTAAAAATGGACAGTCTGAAAGTCAGGCTGAACTCCCCTCTGTAAACATCCTGTGTGTGAGACTGTGCACCTTCAA
The DNA here is from genome assembly GCF_019238085.1 of Lagopus leucura. Taxonomy (NCBI): domain Eukaryota; kingdom Metazoa; phylum Chordata; class Aves; order Galliformes; family Phasianidae; genus Lagopus; species Lagopus leucura. Next base: position 5,369,059 of record NW_024962279.1, on the reverse strand, counting down.
ACGGGGATGCCTGATGGCACACGAGCAACACGGTGCCTGTGCTTCCTGCAAGAGCTGTGCTCACAACCTGCCAGCACTTCTGCTGCTGTAGCTTGGAGAGCAGCCATCGTGCTTCCTGCTAGCATGTTCAGATTGCGTTGGAGCAGAGTCATGCAATCCCCCTTGCTTTCAACAGAAGTTGTGCGGTTTAAATTAATGTCAATAGGGGATATGCACAGGCATCATGGGAAGAATAGACTTCACAGTGTGCTAATTAAAATATATTCCCCTTCTGTACTTTTCCCTAGCACCCTACTCTTATAACCAATTTACTCTGCAGAACTGATTATCATGCTAATAGCATTCCCTCCAGTTCTCAAATAGGACTCCAGTTGAGAATATCCATTAAATGTAAAGTTATATAACCTGTGAGGTGCAATATGGGAAGTAAAAACTCGTTAAAGGCTTTCTTTGGTATGAGTTTACTTTGTTATGGCTTTCTGCTTTTCAGCTTTATTTTTGAATGTTCACATAACAATTTCCAGGTGCAGATTGATTGATTCTATAGCTGAGGAGGAACGCCAAAGAAATCTTCTTTCATGCACTTCCTTACTAAGCTTTTCAGTTTCTTTTAGGTTGTGTTTTTATCTGATTCTTCCTTTACTTTCTCATGCTGTTGTTTTGAAGTCTTCCCCTTCTCACTTTATTGTTGTCTTTAGTTTTCCTATTTTCTTGAGATGTAGAGGTGTCTGTCATTCCTTCATCCCCTCCACACAGCCATACTCTTTCTTCAGGTTCAGTGGATCTCAGCATGCACTCAGTCCTGCAAGTGCTATCAACAGAATACTGAGAAATGAAGAAGTAAAAGTAGGTCAGGGTGGAACTCCATCATCAATGCTGCTTTCCAAGGAGCACCTGAATTTTCTTTGTTTTTCATACAAAATGCTGTCCATGAGTCATTAACTTTCATTTAAAATTTTTTAAAAAATTCCATTAGCAGTACTCTTCCATGATTGGGCTTTAAGCAATATCTATTTTGATATAGATGTACTCCAATTACTTTCAAGCTACAGTTTTCCCAAATTTTAGGTTTTTTCCCTCTATGGCTTAACTGAGATTTCAGTAGCAGCAGAATTTCACTCTATGTCTTTCATGAAATTCTCCACTAGAGAGCAAAGCTGAGAAAATAGATGAGCTACAAGAACAGGCATCTTTCTTGGAGACTGCAGATAAGGCACTCAATCATGCCAGCTTTTTTGGTTTAATTTCTGTTACAAAAGAGTGACTTTCCTGTGCAGCAATAACCCTTTTATAAACTGCTGGCAAGCAGCTGAAGCACTCCTCAACGTGCCCACTCTGTGGAGTGTCAAGTCTTTCTGCCTTTGGCAGCTGACCTCCATGCTCTTAACGTTAGGTACGTGCAGGTGGAAAAACACAAATTGTTAGCACAAAATGGTATATAAATCTTGAGGGAGCATCATCTGTGTGAGCGAACCAAAATGGGACCATGCGTATGTCTCTGATAATCTTCTAGAGTCCTCACCAACAAATGATCTGATCTTTTTTGAAAAGGTACAGTGATAGACCTCTCTAGCAAAGCAATTTCTTTGAAAGTGATTGAATAAGGCAGGTGCATGTAAGGAGGCCAGGTTCAACAAGGGAACCATTTCTGTTCTTTCACTTGCAAGCTAGCTAGATAAGACAAGGCTGTCCTGAGAAGTACAAAAAGTCAGGAGATTATTTTCAGGCCAAGCCATGATGATTAAGACAGGTACGACTGAAAAGCCCGATGGTCAGACAATGTGTTTCTTTCACTCAGACATGGCATAAAGGTAATCTAGATTGAAAAATAGGTATACAATCACTTACTTTAATTAAATGGGTTTAAACTTGCCTAAATGCTTTTAAAGTGGCAGCTTCCTTTGATAAGGACAGAGCAGACATGTCAGACAGGCATAAATGTTCATAGGGATCATCTAATAACCAGCTCAGTACCGTGACAATTTCTTATTGCTTGTAGCGAATTGCAGCATCAACATACCTGCTTGCAAAATTACATAAATAGCATGAACATGGTAAATTTACAACAGACTCAAGTTTGAAAATGCTTTTTTGTCTGCCAAGGTCCCAAACTCTTAAATCCTTTTGTCTTGATGCAGCGCTGCTTTCATAAACCCATGCGGCACTGATGTTTGCCGTGGGGGCTAATATAGAAATAATCTACCTGTAATTAAAAAAGATAGATATCTTCCAGCTCAAAGATTACAGCTCATTACTTTCCTTGGTCTCATGTGAAAAGTAGTCTCATCTATCTTGTCAAAAAATGTAATCCAGGAGTCTTGCCCATTTGAAGAGCATAAAGGTTTTATAGAAGGACGTTCAATAGGAAGAAGTGCTTGTATTTGATATGGAGAAAGTTACAGGAGGAAGTTATGGCCTTCAATACACTCTAATGTTACAGCCAACCAGACTGATTGCAAAGAAGCTGATGATTGCAGTTGTTCTGTCATTAGTTCAATCTGTGTTGCTCTGCAGAAGATTTTAATTGCTGATACAATTCTTAATGAATGCAAGCAAAGGTAGCAGCTGAAGAGAATTCAGAACTGCCTTCTTAAATAGCTGCTGTGTCTTTTAGAGTCCTGAGTTCCTTGACTGAAAGAGCCAGAGGAGGACAAGGCACGGGCAGACATTCCTCTGCAGAAAACAGGTGGCATGGAAGCCTTGCTTACACTGCTATACCTGGAGGGTAGAAACAAGATGTGATGAGATAGTCTGGAAGAGCTCACAGTGTGCATTTTGTGTTGTAGGGTTGTTATGGTGAGAAACTCAAATTGCTTCAGTATCTCATGGAATTGCATCCTCCTGCAATTGCTAACAGGGCACATAGGGAGTTTGTTTTGAAAGTTACCCCAAGCTTTCCTTTAGTGGTATTTCCTTTAAATGCAGTACTGTAATAGGTTAGTGAGAAGTTTAATATATGAAGTGGCTCTAATTCCAGCCTGGAGACTGAGTAACAAATATATCAATGCATGCAGCATTTTACAGCCTGTGGCTTAGCTATAGTTTCTGAACCAAATATCTGCAAACCACTCAAGTTATATGATTCACCCATGGTGCACAGTCCCACTTAAAAGAAAACACATACATGAAATGGATAGATATGAAATCCTAAAAGAAAAGTAATCTGCTCACATGCTGGAAGTATATTATAAGGAAACACTTAAACACTGAAACTAGTCATTATGGTCAGGGCAAAAAAGGCAAATCCCTTGACAGCTAACGACTGGAATTGAGTCTCCAAAATGATGATGATGAAGATACAAATAAAGAAAGGAGTCCAAAACTGAAAAGTGTCTTACTCACCAGATGATCCCATGTCCCTGAGGAAGTGTGAGGAGCGGAAATGTGAATCTCTTCCTAGAAAATAGGAGTACAGACTTAAAAAAAAATGAGAATTTGTGTATTCTTCTACATGCAAAGGCATCTTTTTTGTCTAGTTTATAAAGCTCTGATCAATGTGCTGGTCTTCTACTCATCCTTGCTGTGCTATACTGGCATATCATATTGGATTTAGCATAATTGGAGATATTTGAGCCTGTTTTGAGCATCTTTAGTGCTGTAGAATATATGAGGAAATAAAGCAAGTAGTGCTAAGGGAAGAACAGTTGCACATGAGATGCTCAAGAATTATATCCCTGTTAAGGTCTTGTGTAAGCTAGGGCAAAGGTTGCAGTGGAATATGTGAAGTAAACCTACTGGAAACATCTCCTGGGCACAAGGCACTTTAATGTGAACAGCTTAACACACATAAAAAGCTGTGTGCTCGTAGAGGCTCCTTAAACTGTTACCAGTCTTTAAATTTTGGGCCAGATAGTGCCCGAGTGATCAATTCTTAAGCATACAGCTTGCTGGCCTTTAATGCGGGAGAGCAGAAAATGTGTTAAAAATGCAGATCCTCTGCTTCCACTGAGGGCTGAGGCAAGGTAGCTTTTAATTTCTGATCTCAGCAGTATCTGTCCTCCATTCAGCCTAATGTTAGGGATGTGATTTAGAAGGCATTACAAAAATGGAAAACTTACTAGGAAAACAGATTTGTTTATTGAGGTATATTTGTAATGAAAGATCTGTAAGTAATGAAAGGAGACACAATAACAGCTCTGAGCAAGCAGCAAGGCAGATTTAAGATTGTGAAATGGATTTCCACAAAAATCTTGGCAAGTCTCCTTGAAGCATATTATATTTAAGTGTATTTCTCTTACATATTAGCTGTTGCTTAATAACACTGTAGATGAAGTTGAAAGGAAAGTTTTTAAGTCACCCAAATTTTTAGCCTGATGGTTAATAATTATGTGGATCTCCAAGAATTGTGGTGTTTTGTAATTTCATGCTAAAATAAAGTTGTAAATGTAGAAAATAATTATTTCTGGTGGAAATGTGCATATAGGCTACATAATGAAATGCAGCATACACAATGCTAGCAAAATCATAAAATCTGAAGCTTGTGCAGAATGACTAGTAAGAGCAGAAATTTTTGTTACTTTACCTAATAATAAAACACTCGATGTGGAGCTAAAAATTCATACTGAGGTCAATGTTTTGATCATCTTAATTCCTAACCAACTGCTTGATCCACGGTGTTTTAGTTTAGTAAGAGGCCATCCATCAGCATCAACTTTCAGTCTCGAATGAAAAGCCCGAGTTGTGAGTTTGAAATGCAGCCAGCGAGACCTCATAGTTTGTTGTCATGCCAAGCTGAAACATATTTCAGGGGAGAAAAAAGGCTGAAATGCTGTTTTCGTATCTGTTTTGTCCTTTATGCTATAAAATGTTCAATTACATATCCATAGTGGCAGCAAACAATATGCCATTTTGTATATTGAGAAGTTGACATATTTCATGTCATCTTTTGTCACAATCCAAAGAATTTCATGTATTCTTTTGTTGCTTGATTTCTTTAGAAATTACCATAAAGTAATTAGTACTGCTCCTTGGTAGGAGTAAAACATTTTATGTGCCAACACACTTCTGATTGGTACTGTAATTAAGGAAAAATTGTCTTGAACAAGAAGATAAGCAATGAGTGTACTAAGTGGGGAGCAGCTGTTATCAATATCTTCTGTTTTCAAAGACAGGGAAGCACCAGATACCAGTGAGGTCATTACAATGAACAGTTGTAGAAGTGCATGTAACCTGTTGAGTGCAAGTAACCTGTTGAGTTAGGTTGGCAGTGTGGGAAAAGTGAGCTTTTGGGAAGTTTTGTGGATACTTGTACAGAGATCACTGGAGGAGGCAGGTGATGCTGGCTGGGACATTCCATGCCTTGGAGTAATGCTCCTCCTCTGCCCTTACCTATGGACTGATAGAGAATTTTTCGAAGGGAAAAGACAAAAATATTGTGAAGTAATGATTCAAAACAATGGGAAAGATCCTTTACTGTTGCACAGAAATTTTGCATTAAATGTGCAACTTGTTTGGCAGCAAGCATGGCAACGCAGGCTGTGGTTCTTTCCAGATCAGCTGGTGAATTGCAGTACTAGATAGAGAAGTTAAATGATGTCTTGAGGTATTTCAAGCCAAAGCAGTATTTTTACTCATTACAAACACTCTATCATAAAACATTCATTACGAATTTTGTGTAACAGTGTTCATAAATTCCTGAAACATTGTCAGTCTGCAAATCTGGGGAAATAATGAAGAATTGAGCTTAGATTCCTGCCTCCATTAAGGCGATAATAGACGTGCACTTGAAAATCTTGCAGTTGAGCAGAGTATTTTCACAATCTCTTCAAAATAAAGGTTTATCTGGTACAGAAAGGAAAATTGTTTGAGAGGAGAGGTGGTTATTTCAATAGTGTACTGAGCCCAGACCTTACCAAATAGTAACCTAGAGTTGTGTCCACAGGCATATAGAGCTAAAGATCTGCAAGGCAATACTCCGTATGGTCTAGCTCATTGATCATGTTTTCAGGCAGTATTTCAGTTAGAAAAGACAATATTCTAGCCCATTTGAATATTTGAGCTATCTTAGACTAATACACACGTTTTATTTAGAGATTGTAAAACTTTTGTGTTGAAAGACTCTTGAGATGTGCTAGTGGATGTACATGGCCCTCCTACCAGTAATTATGTGTGAAAGACAAAGTTCCACAAACTGAACATGTTGAAATTCTGTTAACAGCCTCTGACATCAGCATGATTGAAACCGTCGTTCAAAGTAGAGCATTAGTATCCAACATGCAATTAATGCTTCACTGTTTTCTGTTTAGGCATAATAAAGAAGGCTGCATCCTCCCTGTAATATTTACCTAATTTAAATTTTTTCTTGTTTTTCTTTTTCTTGAATTTGGCTGCTTTCATATTTCAGTGTGCAATTTTGAGGCAAACAGTATATAAACTGCATATGGAAGTAGTGATAAAAAGTAAGCATGCTGCTTGCAGAGAGTAATCCTTGCTGAATTATAACCATATACATTTGATTAGAAAGGCAGACTCTGCTGGATAAAATACACAGAAAGCACGTACTGTCATGGAAGGATGAGGATACATCTGATGCTTTTGAGAAGTCTCTCCCAGTTAAATATGTTGAAGTACAAGATTGTATTGCCACACCAGAAAACAGCAAGTGTTTGTATGAAGAATACAAACTCAGCAATCAATTATTTTGGACCAGACTATGTTAACCATCTGTTAATGGGCTTTAGGAATCCATACTCTCCAAATGCAAGAGTCCACCATTGGACACAATGTGGGGTGGGACAGCCTTTTGTCCACAGATCTGACAGGGGATGGAGGACTGTTTTCCTCTCCTCTGAGAAGGCTGCCACATCTTGTCTTTGGGGTTTGCAGTGAGCTACCTCCCTACTGTTCATCGCTCCAGGTTAATAAAATGCAATATTCTTCACCTCAAATGATATTCAGATGAGTGTTTTTAGCTTCTCAGCATGAACTCATGTAGTTACACTGTGCTTCAGTCACAACTAAATAGGAATTTCCTATTAGAAGGCCAACAGGCAGATGGCCTGGGCTACAGGGATGCTCTTTGGACAGGTGACAAAGCAGCAAAGGCTTAAGCACCTTCTGCTCTTCCCCTCCTCCCTCCTCCCCATGCCTTCTTCCTCCTACAACTGATTCATGCCTTGGTTCTATTCCCAACTGTTAGCAATTTTTTTCTTTTTTTTAAAGATGATTTAAAGAAGCCAAGAAACATATGAAGCATTTGTTTGGGAGTGACTCAAATCTTTTTGTTACAGCTGCTAAATGAGAAAACAAAAAAGGTCATTTTGCCAACTGGTGGCTGGAGAGTTTAGCCAAAACCTGGCACCACGAAGTAAGGCAAGAAGGATTTATATATACATATACGTATATATATATATATATATATATATTAAATTCATGAATTGTTTCTCCCATTGCATAAGCCCTGAATACAGATTTGCTTTATTGGCCATTTCACAGCTGTTGATTAAAATAGTTCATTACAGAACTGCAAATGTGTTTATTTGGAGGAGTTTCACACAAAAGAATAGTCCAGTCCTTCCCCAAATCAGCTTCTGACAATAGAAAAGGAATTAAATGACTCAGTGGTCAATTAAAATATAACACACATGCAAAGTTTTTCTCAGTGTACAGACAGGGAAGCAAATGAATGGAGCGGCTAAAATGTTAATTAAAGGTCGAGTCATATGTCTCATAAAACATCAGGCATAAAAAAAGCAACAAAAAGCTTACAGAATAGAGGAAAAGAATAGCATAAAATTGATGATAAAAGCAAAAGTAGAAAAAGAAAGGAATCTTGCAGTAGATATTAATATGAATAATAAAACATGTTTCAAATGTATGCGGAAGAACTTAATAAAGTAGAAAGCCAGGCCTTCAGGAGACAGCAAAATGAATTTATTGACTGAGGAAGCAGCCCTTGATAAATAATTAAAGAAATTATTTGCTTCATTGTTCTCTGGGGAGCTCAAGGGACAGATGCTGGCAGCTGCTATATATCTTCATGGATGCTGAAGGCAGCGTGTCACGAAGGACCTACAGTACCCATAAGATGGAAGCAATGCAGCTGCAGTCAGGCATAGCTCTTGTACCAGAACAGAAAGAGGAACTGGGAGAAAAAGGGAAAGGGAGCTGTAGGTCTGTAATCTGAGGCTCTCCTGTAGACTTCTGGCTGTGGCAGTAGAATGTGGTAATGCAGTTCAAGTAAGACAAGTCAATTGAGATTTATATCACAGGGAAAAAAAAAATCCTTTCTTCATTTGTATGAGCTCACAAGCAGAAATATGAAAAATAAAATCCATAAGGACTGAAGAACCTCGTCGATGCTATCTGAATAAATAGCTTAGGGTAAATGTGAGGATCCTTCCTAGTCATTCTTAACCAGCTAACTTTGAATTAAACCACATTTTGCTGTCACTGTGATTTTATTTTGTTAGTGGCCTCAAGATTTAAGAATGCGTATTTTTTTTCCCTGGTGAAAATACAGCTCCTGACAGGAACCTGGGCTTCAGCTCAGTTGCTTAACATGTTAATAGCAAAGTCTACACTATACTGACTTTTCCTACTTTGTGGAGAGTACTTGTTCAAAGACAATCTATTATATTCCAGTCTGAAAAGCCTTTGAAAGACAGGAAATAATGTACTGCTAGCAGAGCTGGGTTTTCAAGATGTATTGAATTTGCTGTGTAAATGCACAGCCTTATTAGCTCCAGAAGAGAAATAGGAGAGAAACTTTCATTGACAAATGGTATCTTAGGTCATGAGTCAAGGATGCCTTTAAGAACATATCTAACTTGAAGCACACGAGTTGTTCTTGGGAAGAAACATTATAATTCCGTCGAAAGAAACGTCACTGCCTGCACATCAGTCTGCAGAAAGACATGGAACTGGCACAGGAGGAAAAGAGAAACGTAAGGAAATGGAGAAGGCTTTTCTTGTTGCCCTTGTACGGGTGTGTTAGGTTGTGCTATTCAACTCAGCCTCCTCGATCTCCTTTCTATCAAAATACTGCGGATTACTGCATTTATGCCTGATGGGGAAAACTGATATTGGATCTAACAGTCAAGTCCAGCTGTGCTGAAACATTAACAGGGAGGATGTACTCAGTATCTCTTCTTGTCTGTCCATACCTGTACACAGATAGAATACGTAAACTCAGTGTAAGCCAAATAAATAGCTTTCACTACTGAAGTGTGAGCTTGCAACTCATGAGTGCTGGAGCGTGGCACCAAGGCGAGGCAGGCGTGTGTGATCATCTTCAGCACTGGAAAATAAATTGATTCTGAACCTTTCACTGTGTCTGCTGTATTTTCCACTTCATCTGAGTATTTACATTTCATCTAGACATGGGGACATACAATAGCCCTGGAGCTCTGGATCACATAAAATTATGATCACCGGCAGTCAAACACATCTGCTGCCTCTTCTGGTGTTCCTCCAGTGCCAGGAAGTCCCCCATGGCACATGCAAAAACTGTTCTTTGTGTTGTCTTCTGGCTTGTGCCACTGGTTCCAGCAGGGAAGCTGGTGATCCAGGGCTGGGAAGCACCAGTGGAAAAGCTAGGAAACAAGTGATTGTTTTGTCCTGCAAGAGTGCAGTGTTTTGCCATTTGCTTTAATTTCATTGTAAGATGAAAGACAGATACATCCTCCTGCTTTGGAAGTGCCTTTGTCACATGAAGCTGAAGATGCCAAGGAGAAGGAGAGAGTGAAGCCCCGGGTGTTTTGCTTGGAGCAAACAAGTTTGAACAGGACTAAACCTCACCAAAGACACAATGACAAATGGCTTGAGATGATAAAGACAAGAAAAACATCAGTGGTGTTTTTTTTCTGAAGAAAAGAAGAATGTTTAACGTGTATCCTCAGAAGCTCATAGATGTTGCCAGCCTCAGGAGCCACCTGAGGTGGAGGAGTTTCCATCCCACTTCCACATCTCCCTTAAGATCACTCTATAATGAAGGGAAAAGAAACTCCAGGAGCCTGATGGTCCCTGAGGAGCACTTCTCCCTCTCATTGACCTCTTGCTGATGAATTTGGGTTAAAGAGTTCCTTTTCATTCTCTTCTCTCTCATGTTTGATCCAACCCAGTATCGGCTATTTAATTTTAACAGCCTCAAAGGCTGTATAACTTGTCCTTTCAAAAAGATTGTTTTCATGCAGAGCATTTCATTGTGAGGTCTGAATCACTCAGTCCCTTCCTTCTGTCTCTTTTGCTTTGTTTTTGCCTCTTTCCCTCTCTCCTGGATTGATACTGGAGAATAAAAAAGAATAACACACACAAATATTAAAACAGAAATACTTCTTCCATTTGTGCCTCACTCAGGGCAGTGCAGCTTCTCGTTCCTTCTCCTGTGAAGTGTCCAGATGTCAGCTCAAAAAATAGAAGTATAAATAAGAAGCTGCAGAGCTACTTTTCAGGTGTTCTTGAAACAGGTGAGATGTGGGCCCAGAAAAGCTGTAAACATCTGTGTTAAAACCTGTGATTCACAATTCTGCTATTGCTGGTTTTGCTTTAAAGCTAGTGGAAGCCGGAGAGAATGACTTTTTGGTTTTTTTTTTGTTTTTTTTTTTTTTCTGAGAGGTACTGGGAGGATTTTCCACTCTGTCACAGAGCTGTTCTGCTACTCCAGTGACGAGTTTTGCACTAGACAGATGAGATAGAAATGTTGGCATTGGAGCACTGTGTTAAACAAGCTCTCTGATTACACTCGGCACAATTCCTCTTTGAATTGAATGGAAAACTTTATATGGATGGGATGCCTGATCAATAGGGATTTATAATAGAAGCTCTGTTAATGGGACAAATGTATAAATCCCACGTACCTGTATGTAATGACGTGTCTTTACTAGCTTATTTTTGGTTGGTTAAGTATTGAATTCTAATTGGGGAAACTTTGGTGAACAAAAACCCAATGGCCATGCAGAGAATGCTGACTGCAATTTGCAACTTTGTTAAATAGCTGCTTAAAAAGTCCTTCAGATAAATAGCAGCTGCAGGAAAAATCAGATTAAAATGCATGTATATCCTCAGCATTGGAAAGCGTCAGAATTAGCAGCTTCACTAATAGCCCACAGTGATAAAGGATTTCCTCCCGACATTAACGCAGTACATGTTTCAACCTGAGTTTGTGAAGCCAGCTCAGGACATGACACAGTGTAAGCTGTGAAGTTCTTATGTCTTTTCTGTGCTTTTTCTGTGTGAGCTGACAAAGCTAAATTCTTCTGATTTAGCCACAATACCAACCTAGTGCTTGTGCCTAGTGCTGTACCAAATACAGGAAAGCAAATTCACCACTAAGTGAACATTAACTATTTCAATTTCTATTCCTTCCTGCCCATTAGACCTAAAAGTCAGTCTACCTTTATGAGGCTTACCAGAGCTCCTCTGCTTTGTGCCCCAAAGAGGTGTACCCACAGGGATTTGAAAATATAACTGACAGAATTCCAAAGGAAAAAAAAAAGAGAAAAATCAAATGCAAATTAATCAAGTTTTCAATATTCAACTAATTACATATTTTATTGATAGGAACAGAAGAAATCTATGTTCCTGTTACAGTTTTTTGGTCTGGTATATTGGGGGATTGATCAAAGTTGCTGAGAGAAATGGTTGCCTTTGTGGGAGATTGCCTGAATAAAGATTTCAGTGCTGGGCTTTCCAACAGGTAAAATGTTTCATTACTCAAGATCCTGGAGTATGAAGATTCTTTCAGTAGATGTGTTTTGCACTGAAATGTAATTGAAACATACATCCTGTGCAAGAGATGCCTCATGCTACAATGAAATAGATACACTGCAAGGTAGACACCATTCATATTGAAATAGGCAAATGGCTTGACTATTAAAACATGACATATAAAATCAGGTGCACCACTTGGAGCCCAAAGTTTTAGGCAGTGCTTTGTCATAAATTTCTTTTAAAAAGACAATTTTGCACTGCAACATTTAAAGCCAAAGCACTACTTCCATTAGATACAAGACATGGGGCGCAGTATGACAGAACTGTCAAAGTGGATTCCTTCTAAATTACTGTATTCCTTCATTAGGGATGAGTCTACATTGGTTTTCTAGTCAGACAGTTTCGTATGTGAAGCACGTAAGTATAAGTCACAGGGTAGGAGAAAAAGGAACGACTGAAGGAAGGAAATGAATTCTCAATCATGAATGATTGTGGATTTCATTTGTGGAAATATCTGTAAATCGTACTGTGGCATTTGGGTCCATTCTTAGAAACCTTCGTTTACTTCTGTATTTCTTTATAACAAAGATTAAGAAATTGTAGAACAATTATTCCAAAAATAAATGCTTTTGCAATTAATACAGGCACAAAAGAAGAGTCTTAAAAATTAAACTCTCATCTTTTCTTCAAACGCTGATGTTTTAAAATCTTTCTGCACAAATCTGCAGACACTTTTCTTGTTCTGTCTTTAAAGAGTACAGATTACTGTCTAAATTAATATCCATTATTTCTTTTTTAGTGCTGCTTAAATGAGGTTGAGATCAGTCTTAGGCAAACACTTGATTAAAATGGTTGTCTCCATGTCAGTCAAGGCTAGTGTGTTTGCAAAGAGATGAAGCAGCATGCTGATTTATTCACAAATATATCACAACAATCTCTTTTTCTTTTCTTTTTCCATTACTAGATAGTAGTGCGCCGCAATATTTTGTATGTCAAAATAAGAAAATGTTCCATCCACATTCCCCTCCCCAGGGTTTGAGTTTGCCTGTCAACAGACCAGAAGACAGAGCTGATAATGGTAAAGACAGGACAGAATTCACGTCTCTGAAAATAACTGCATATGAATCCTTCATGGGAACAGTCCTCAAAATACCTGCAGGCTGGGACCCCTGCCCAGCCCCGTATTTAGCAGTCTGGGTTTGACTGCAGCTGCACCTTTATTTCACTAGTCTCACTCATTAAAAAGAAAAAAAAAAATAGTTTCGTTTTCTTTCTCAAATTCATAGAAATGCAGCTCATAAAATTTCAAACACAGATTATTTTTATCTGTACCAATGAAAACAGAAAGAGGTGCTGTTTTCTCTTTTAGCTGTTGGTTGTGGGGGTTTCGTGCATTTTTTCTTTTTCTTTTTTTGGCTTTGGAAAGTAAATGATGTCCCAGCTGGACAAAGGATCAGTAAGGTCAGTAAGATCACTGATCCCTGCTCCCCTGACCATGGCTCCTGCACAGCCACCCCAGCACCGCCCCACCATGTCATGCAGGGCAAGTCTTCATGCTGTGAGCATAGTGTTACTTGCTTGCAATTGCAGACAAAGACCTTTCCTTTCAATTTAAACCCTCATTTGAAAAAGAGTACGACAGTTTCATTGTATAACAGCAAAGCCACCCTAAAGCCAGAAAGAAATGTCAGTCTGGTGTAAGAAAGTGTTTGGAGAATCTAACTGGGTCCCAAAGCACAGTGTATTCTGGTGTCTCCCTTGATGGCTAGGATCTGGATTTGTGAGCAAAACAGTGCATGTTTGACCTTAAGTTTCCTGTTCAGCTTTTCTCAAATACTTGCTTGGGTCCTGCATCGTAAGACAGATGCTAGATGTCGAAGAGAGAAATTCATGGTACTCAGAAAAAGCATCTGAATCATGAAAGCCAATGTTTGGATCTCATATTTATGTCCCCAGTGAGAGCTGTTTCTCTTGGAGCATTGCAAGCGAGGCACAACAGTGAGGTGAATTTGGGATAATGAGACAAGAGGAGCACCTTCTGTCCCCTCTTGTGTGTTTGGTTGGCCCTTCCTTACCACATAAATAAAATGTGCTAGTGGAGTTACAAGGCCAGGGGGACTGAACATGGAGAGGTGGGCTGCTGGTGGTGCCTCTCAACAAACACAGTGACGAAGGGCTGCAGCCTATCCGAGTAATTGCACAGACTTCCCAAAGATCTGTAATTAATAATAATGGTCAGTCAGCTTGGATTCTTTATATTTTGTCTTTCTTTCCACATGTCCACAATAATGACATAATGAACCATTAAATAATATTATTATTAATTATTAATTATTAGTTAATTAAATAATAACTGTATCCCAGGACTGATTTAATATTGGGTCAAATTATCATAGCTCCACCATAAATACTGGCTCTATGTCAGTAGGAGCTTCTTACACTATCTTACAGGCTCACATTTCTCATGCCTGTCTAGGAGCAGGCTCTCCTTCAGTGATGGATGAGGAAATTGTGATGGTAAACAACTTTGATCTAGCAGAAAAAAAAGATATTAAAAAGATCTTGCTGAAGTGAGGCTAATTCAGATTTGAAATGAACATTTTCAGCCATTAAAATAACTTATCTTGGAATTAAATCGACTTTCTTCTCTGTTATACCCTTGAATCAAAAGCAGTCAACTTTGAGAAAGTACAGCCAAAGAGAATGGGCTTGATGAACAAATTACTGAGCAAGGCTGCTCAGCCCACGTTATCCAATGCGACAGACAGTGATTATAGTGGTTTGATCTGAAAATCAGGGGGTTTTATTATTCTCGTGTATATTCTGTAATTTTGAAATTAGTTTTGGAGATGTTTAAAAGGGAAGTCGCAGCACGAACTCAAATATTATGTTCGAAATAAGCAGCAACTGGTTTTTGCTATGCTTTAGCAAGTCAAGAGAATAAGAACTGTTTTTATTCCATTTCCAGTATTTGGAGAGAACGTGCAGGACAGTTAGGAAGAAAATGGTGATCTGAGCAAGAGAAGTGATGGAAGTTTTCTCCTGGGAAGGAAACTGGAAGAATACGAAAAGCAAATGGAAAAGAAACAGCAATAGGTAGCCCAAAAGCATGACAGAATGGTCTGCTGGCTTTAGTGATTTCAAATTTTACTATAGTTTCACACCTGAAAAGTCTTGAACTTTGTGTTCCAAGTTCAGTTTTGCTTTTCATTATTAACAATGAAGGATAATTCCTGTCTTTATTTTGTAAAGAGAATTAAGAAAAAATTCTGTAGCTCGTGCTGGCTGAAAATCAATGACAGTTTCATGGAACTGGGATCAAAGTTTATAATTTTTTAATTTAATTTAATTTAATTTAATTTTTTGCTGCAGCAAGATCCCTAAAATAAGCAATGGAATAAGTTAGGCCAGGTAACATTGCCCCACTCTCCTTGTGAAGCTGTAATAACAGGCGGAAGGTGCGAAAAGGTAAAGCACGATTTTGGTGCAAGTAACCTTAATGCTGATAATTACTGACAGCAGAAAGAAGGGCAGCCCCCTCTCCTGCTGCTGCGAGTGCCTTGTACTTCAGAGAGACCATTCAAAAAAGAACAGTCCACCAGTGTAAAAATACATAGATGTGGTAATATAATGTCAGGATTGTATGAGTTAGACTGAGTAATGTGCTGTCTGGCTGGCTCTAGCCCCTCAGTTAGAGCTTACTGACTGCTTTAACTTGCACATCGAATTCTTTTCCCTAGGCTTGCTGGAAGCATTATACATGCAACTCATGCCACTGGTCTGGCTCTGGGTTTTCTTTTCCTTCTACTGCATCATTTCTCATATTCTAGGGAAGATTATTTTGAGATCCAAAACACATGACAGAAATCATTGTATGTTTCCTGCAGTCAGAATAAGTGCCGTCCTCTAGCACTAACACGTATTCAGTGTTTAAGCTTGTTTTTTTGCTCTACAAACTGGTGGAAATACCTGGGGGAGGTAATGCTGTTCTGTAATCATCGAGGTTGCTCGGAGACATAGTGGTTGGGCAGCCAGCACTTCCTCCTGGGACTCTTCTTTACTGCTCTTGATGTCCCCAGACAGAAACATCGCTTTCCATCGCTTTCTTCTTATTATTCAGCGGGCATCTTTTCAGGTACGAAATGCAAAGGGAATTCTTCTGTAGCTTATACCTCACTCCCAGACACAAAATTCTGCTTTTTAACACAATAGCTGCGAAATCCATACAGTTTTTAACTTGCCACGCAGATGTTAGACTCTTCACTATTTGTCATGCATGTTTAAATTCCACTATTAAGTCCATCGACCGTCACCAGCCGAATTCACTGAACTTTCAGTTTTTATCAGAATTTCTCTGAAGTTTGGGTCAGCTTCATTTTAGATCAGGATTTAACAGCTCTTTCCTATCCTGAATTTACCTCTGTGTAATTGTAAGTTGTGGCTGTTTGAAGTACTCAGGAAATTATTTATGCTCAATAGCTGGGATTTCCTAAGAAGCCAAAGAAAGGTGGGCATTAAAATCTAATCAGACTTTAATGGGAACCAGGTACTTCAACACAATGAATAGTTCAAACTTACAGAAAATCCTAAGGACTGCAAACTAGGCTAACAGCTACAAAATGTGTGCACGGAGACTTCTGCATTCTTCTGCAGATGCCATTGAAAAGATTGAGGTTGTTTTCCAAAATACACAGTGGAGGAAAACAAGCGTATAAACATAATAATGGCAGTCGATGAAAAATATAGCGAGGGAAATTTCTTTTCACTTTATTCCCAGCAAATGAAGAGAGTGTCAGTCGCTTTTCCTGCAGCCCTTTGGGATGGAAATTTTGCAAAGCTTTTTTCAAAATGTTCTATTGTTTGGTCCTAAAGGAATTCTTAATCAAGCAAAAATGACACCTGGATTTACAGCTCCTTCCCTCCCTCTTCCAGCCCGCACTCGCTCTTCTTCTACTTTTTTTTGTTAGAGCTGAATTCATTCTGAGAAGCCTTAGAAGCAGAACTGTGCCTGATGTTGGGATTTTTGTGGGTTTTCATACAGCATCCATTTTCTGAGTGTTAAGGAAGCACTGGCATGTCTGCTTGCATCCACAGCCAAGATGTATATAAAAATTAATCAAAACGGAAAGTATGACACATGGCGATGGCAGTAGAAAGCTAAGGTCACTGAAGTCAGTTGGCAGAATGGCTGTATTTTTTGATTACCCTTAGAGTGAGGTATCATCTTAATTTCAAATGTGAAAGAGCAAACAGCAGTTACTGGGAAGGGTCTAATTCTTGCTTAGTTAATGGCACTCCTCTGTTGACTGAAATCAGTTGATAATCTAGCTTGGGGATTCAGGGGAGAGATTCCCAATTTATATTAATTTAAATGAGAGGAGAATCATGCTCAAAGAGTGTTTGTGCAGCAAATGGTTTCTGCAGATATATTTCTATTAATTTTGCTTGGAAGAAGGGCTTGTGTGATAAAATACTGCTAGGGAGCTTTACTTACCTGCACATCTTTTCAGGGTTTGAAAAATAGTCCCCTTCCATTTTCAAACAATATGCAGTCGTTCAGTGGCAAAGACAAATGCACACTGCAATGTTTAGACTTAAATTATATGATTCTGGAGGTCTAAGTGGAGGGAACATGCAGCATATTTCTCATTCATTGGAGATATGATCTGTGTGCATCCGTGCTGAATCTCTCATGAGTTTTTACTCACGCCTTCCTGCCAGAGCACGTTTTTACAGTATGTTGGGTTAAGCCTTTGAACAAATTTCATCTAAATCCTCAAATGAGGATCTTGATGCCCACTGAGGTGCTGCTGGAGGCAGAGATGGTGCTTTGGAGCAGCATACCCTGAAAGTAGAGACCTTGCAGCACCAAAACTCCTCGGGGTGTCATTCAGTACAGCTGCATGCAGGCACTGTCATTTGTGCCAGCTCAAGACCTCCCATTTTAGTGCTCCTGCACTGGCTGAGAGCAAAGGCAGCCTCACGTGCCCCCTTCTCAACTCTTGGTTTCCTTGGTGGTCCTTTCCTGCTTTTAAATTGACTGCCCATTTTTCTGTTTGTTTCCTGAGGATGAGAGAAGCATTCTTTTCCTTACATGCAAAACATCCCAAGCACACCCCCAGGTCCATTTCTGAGGCACTCACTCAGTGCCTGTGCTCCTGAGTGCTTCATGGGACTATGAGAGGAGAAAGCATGGAGCAAAATACAGAAAATGGCTCACATGTGTCTGGGCAGGAATTGCAGGTGCACACCCTGCTGTCGTCTGTTTTCTTCCTCTGTTCTGCTGAGTGTGATATTGCAGGTGCTGAAATAGAATCAACTTAGCAGCCATTAACTGGTCTCCAAAATAAGCAATGAATTGTGGTTTGTTTTTGTTTGTTTGTTTGTTTGTTTGTTTTTTAAAGTCAACAGCAACTTGTATAGATTTTATAACTGGGAAACCCAAATGCATTAACTCATCAGAGAAACTGGAATTATACATGTTCATTGCAAAACCCTTAAACTCCGCTTCTAATCTCATTCCGAATGTGTGTCTTCAAGTGCAATGCACAGCTTATGTAGTGCAAACACACAGTATCACAGAATGATGTTTATTTCCATAGTCCCCAGTCTGCAAACACTTACGAATACATTCCAGCTCAAATCTATGACTACTCCCACCGGTTTGTAAAATTAAGCACACACATAAACTCTCCCAACATCAGAGCCTTAATTTGTGTTCCCTTGAACTGGCAAGGGGCCCATATTCTATGTAACTTTAATTCCACCAGACAGTTTCTGTGTGCAGAGAAACGCATTTTAAAAATGGAGTGTCTGTATTAACAAGCACTTCTACGAGCAATGAAACTAATGAAGCCTGCTTTCTTATGGTTTTGTGTCTTGTAGTTGGATTCTCTGGTGCCTAATAAAGTGAGAACTCCATCTGAAGTTTTTCACACAACGGACGCATTCATAACGTCTTCCTGTACAGGAGGAAAGGGACAGGAGAAATGAAGGTATTTTGTCTCTTTTTTATTAAAACAACAAAAACATGCAAACAACATGTGTTCCTAACGCTGACTTTTCTTCATTTTTTATTTTTATGGAGCTTGAAGAAATGTAATATCTTTGAGATGAACATTGGTTAAAACTGGTCATGTAGTTCAGAAGCTGTGTGAAGAAGGAGAGGACAGCACAATGAAGCTGATTCCATGGGTCTCGTATTCAATATGGTCCCATATTGACCGTCTAAAAACGGGACCATAATTTTTAAATTCTAATACGCCAGTTCCAAGATGTATTGGGATGACAGTTATAAATGAACAGAACAATTACTATTACAGTATCAGTAACGTATGGTTCTCTCCTAAGATGAGTGTAAGCAAAGGAACTAACTAGCAGCCTCTTTTAAGCATCATGTCTAGATATTTCGTATCAAATATGTTTCAAGTTTTCCTTGGGTCATACAAAACTACACACTCGTGTTTGCTTTGTGGACAAGCTGGATTTCTTGGTTCCTTTCTCTGTTATTCCCTTGGGGAGAAGTGTATATTATGAAAACACATGATTACAGAAAGCTGGGTAGGATTTTCTAATGGAGGATGCCCGTATCGCTTGAGATTTCTGTTTCAAAATGCTCAGCAATAAGGCAAGACTGAGTTTGAAAAATGCTATTAGGCATATTCAATATTAACATCTCAGCTCCAGCAGGAAGCCTACCATTGATAAATAGACACTTCATCTGAACTTGGCACAACCTTCAGTCAGCTCTGCGTAACTCTGGATGGCATTACAGATTGTGAACAGAGCAGAATGCATTAAAGATGGATCAGGTGATATCAATTCAGCATCTTGCTAATTTCAGTATAAAATATTTCCCCACATATATGAGAACATGTTTACTCCAGGAATAAGTACAGTACCTGGAGGTTTTGTTACGTTTAAAGAGGCAATGAAAATGTAACCAAAGATATCTCTGAAAAAAGATATCTAAACCTTGTTTCTCCCCTTCCTGTGATATCTATTAATACTACATTTCAAAATCTTCCAATGTTTCTTATCTCCTCTACTTTGAAGGGTCCGTATGTCACAGGAAAGTCCTCTCCTTGTATGATTTAAAATGTATGATGTATTTTAACTGTTACAAATCAGAGTTTAATGCAAAGGCCAATGAAATCTTCCAGGCTGTATTTTAAAATGTATACTATTATTTAACACTCATATTTTAATAGTGGTGCAAAGGCATTCTGAGAGACACTAACAGGAATTAATAGCTTAAGTGTAATTTCAAAACCCTGAATTTGCATCTTCTTTTAAATCAAATTCTTCAAATTAAGCTGTAATTTGATTTCTTACCCAAGTCTGGTGGCTATAACATGCTGTGCCTGGTGTCCTTTCTGTGTCACAAAGTGACACAAAAAGTGCCATCATCAGTCTCAGCCCAGCAATTTTTCTTCTTAGTGCCAAATGTTCATATCTGGATCTCACCTGTCTCTTTATTATTAAGATACTACACACTTGAAAAGCCAGTTTCATATCAAGTTGTAGCATATGGGAAAATGGAGAGGAATGCACAGGCCTGTTAATAGATGCAGAGAGGAGAGGTTGTAAAAGGTGATGTTATCTATTAGAAGAACAAAGGAGGAGTGATAGCCCTGAGATGGCTGATGGAAAATCAATCCCATAACATGCCATTAGTCTGTTAATATCAGACAACTTAAGCCTGGAATCCTTGCTGTGGGTATAATGCAATGTTCACCATTTGGAATACACCTATGCAGAAAGTAAATTAACTTTTTTTTTTTTTTTTTTTAAAAAAAGAAAAGAATAGCTATAGGAAATACAGCCCCTGTGTTGGCTGACCTCTCTATTGCAGTCTGTGCTCATCTTTCCCACATTTTCAGAAATAAGGTACACAAAGGCAGAAGAACTTTGTTCACACTTTTTAGCCCATGTAGTCCATGTCCCAAATCAGGAAGCATGTGGTAGAGAAAGGACTTCATGGCAGAGAGATCTGTTGGTCTGTCAACAGACACTCAAAGCCATGAGTAGGTCTTTTCCTGACACAGGCAACTATAAATCTTTGTTGGCAAAAATATTTCTGGATAGGAGAAATAAGCCCTTACAGAACTCCATAAAGAACACATTAAAACTCGACCTCTATTCACTTGCTGCTAAGTTTACAATTTTAGCCGAGCTAAATACAATCTGTGAATACAGTGTCTATAGTGGCAAAATATGGCTACAATGGCACTTGTAGCAGACAGACTGTACCCTACATCCCCAGTGGCCACAGTAGCCAAGAACCCTCAAATCTTCCCTTCAAAACTGAAGGAAGTCCCAGTTTGAATCCTGCTGCCTATCTCTACACAGACCAGCCAAAAAATACTGTCTCCTTGATGGCCTTTCCAGCAACACTTCTTTAACACAATCTGTGGCTTTCAAGCCTGGGATGTCTTGACTTCATCTCTCACTGCCACCCCCGCACCTCTCCATGTATTGCAGTAACTTTCATTTTTCCATCCTTCCCCATGTCTCTCTGGAAAGGCAATTCATTTCCCAAGAACAAGTAATGGCTCTCTGAGTCCCAGCACACACCAGCTGCTTGGAAAAATAGTCAAAATCATGACAAGTGAGCACCAAAATGGATGAAAGGTGATGCATCTTCTTTACGATGCAGATTAACATTCAGTGTGTCCCACAAATACATGCTTTCAAGAAGTTTATTGTGTGCAGTATCTCTATAGGAGCCTTTCAAATGCATTTGCATGAAGCCAAATTGCATGTGTGGTACTTCCTTCTGCTAAGCAAATTCTATAGATTTCCTAGTAGAGCATCAAATTCGTCTTTCAGAAAAACAAGTATTTTCTTAAGCTTCCTATATTTTAGCTAGAATGGCAAATCCTTCATCCAGAGTTACAACATCACGTATGGCCCTACTTGAAAGTTTTGGGGTTTTTTTTTCTTCTTCTTCTTGTCTTTTATTTTTTTTTTTCCTGGGCCAGTAGAAAAGTAATTATGTTTTAGTGACCGAAAAGAGTATTCTTTTTCATAGGGATTGTAAGTTCATGGAGGCTCTGACAGGAGCGGGGATGAAGTGCATGGGAAAGGTCCGCCACAGCTCCGAGGGGACTCCATCAGGGTCTGTTTTTATTAAGTTTAACACCAACTATATTTCTTACGGAGTTATTTCCCTCTCTGAGGATAATTTGTCAGAATTAGACAGGCTATTCATTTCTCCCCGCTTGTAAATACCTGGTGTGTGCTCCATCACCTGCACGCTGTTCCATACTACAAGGGGACTCATAAAAACATGCATAGGTCTGGTTAATAACTAAGGAATACTGGGTTTAAGGTTTTTTTCATACTAATTTTTAAATGAAAACTATTGGCTGCCTCTTTATTTGCTATGCAAGGCATTTTCATGCCCAGTCATGCACTTTGTATGGCCTAATAATCTTCTGGATGCCCGGCAGCAATCCAAAAACCCCACCAATTGGTTTTCATCTTCTGTCTCTTGATGAATTTTAGTACCCGAGAGATTTAGTCAAAACTTTCTGGGAACACAAAATGCTCCTGCCCTCCAACTAGGAATTAATGTGCTCTTGAATTAAGCTGATAACGAACATACACATCTACCACTCAGGCTTCTGTCAGTGGTTAGAACAGTTCTCTCTGCTGATGGAGACCACTGAGCTGTACTCCTGTAATGAACCTCCACCAATCTGTTCGCCCAGGCTGTGGCTGAACAAAAGAATTGGTATTTAATTTGATGTAATACTTCAGGTGAAATGCTGGTTTTGAATGCATAAGAAACGACATTAGTGAATGGTAGATTAAAAAAAAAATCCTTAGCATTAAAGTAAATTTGTTTTTTACTGTTAGTAGGATAGGCTAGTCTTCATTTACAGAAAGCAAAGCAAAACAAAATTCCTTTACCTCAAAATTCATTGAAAACATTGCTGTGGGATATAATTAAGTTTCTATACTTCAACTTTCAATACAGCCACATTTCTCAAGGCTTCAGTCCCACAAAAATTTGTTCTTTCTTGGCTTTATGTAATGGATTGTTTGCTTGTCCTCATAAAAAAAAAAAAACAATAACAACAAAGAGAGAGACAGAGAGAGAGAGAAAGAAGAAAAATAACCTTTTGCTTTCATTGAGAGTAATATTCACCTCTGCCTGCAAAGGAATGAAAAGTAAAAGCGCGTGCGTGTGTTTACGGCTATGCGATATCAGTCTGAGCTGGGTGAACATCAGATCCAGAGCAGCTGATGACTGTTGTTGTGATTAAAACTCTTCTTATGAACAGGATTGCTTCAAACCAAGGCAACTGTCAGATTTGGGCCATATCTCTATTAACATGGGCTTAAATTCTCACAGTCAAACAACTCAAATTTTTGCTGTTCATTTCCTCTCTATCTCAACCCATCTTCTAGTGAAAATGGCAGGACAGCTTTCCAGGCAATTTTTTTTTCAAATTGAAATAATTTTAAATGCTCTGCATAAAATTTACCCTTGAGAATTACTGCTGGGTACAGCAGTTTAAGACAGCTCAGAAGCCAGGAGATTAATCCGGTTTGTAGATGAAGTCATGTGCTGGGATGCTAGGTTGATTAGAGAACATTAATTGTTTTTCTCAATTGTAGGGGAGGTTTGCCATTGAACTCAGCGTCCTTTCAAATCCTAAATTTGCAATACAACACGGGCTATAAATGGAACAATATTAAAACATCAGAACACAGGTTTGATTTGAATGCTCGATCCCTTTGTTTGCCCATCAGGCTCCAGGTAAACTGTAGCATTGAGGAAATAAATAATAAATTATAACAATTAATAATTGATTGTATTTCTTGATCTCACCGTTTCACATTCAGCGACCTACCTGGCCTCCTCTAAGACTACAAAGATTACCTGTCAGCAAATATCTTCTAATGGTTGCTTTTACCTCTTGTTTACTGGCATTGTTGACCCCATTCACATCCTATAATGTAATTTTAATGGTGCCTTTATAATCAAGGAGTGCATGTGGCTGAAGGAACTGTAGCTAAGATTCAGAACAACTCCAAAGCTTACAAAGCAGCTTTGTCTGAATGCATCCCTTTTCCCTTACATTAGGAGTACAAGTATTAGTTGCAGTGATAAACATGTTAAGCATACGGGGGCCATTGATTTCAGTGGAATTCACAGCAATTCAATACCTCTCTGGAAATTTACCCATATGCCTAGAAATTGGTTTGCAGGAGGAGCCTTGTTCTGCTGCTGTGATGGGTGCAAGAGGCATAATAGGCCAGGCACCCAAGCTGCACAGCCACTGAGCCCACACTTGCCCTTAGGATTTGGCTTAGGCACACGGATCAAATAACCCTGGCACACGGGATTGGGTTTATGGAGTTTTTTAGAAGAAAGTCAATAAGTAGCAAAGAAGTGAACAAGAAAAACTTACGTCCATTTTCATTTTAATAGTTCACAAAATTATCTCCAAAGTCAGTACACTGCAGCAATATGCTCTTCTGAAATTAAGTGATAGTCACTAAGAGAGAAATCGGTGGTGAAAACTACCCAGAAAGAAATTGATTCTGTATTTGACATGAAATTGCATTTGTGAATTTAATATTGCTGATAACATCTATTATGCTTGACAACTTGCTATGGTTCTTATAAAAATACAGTTAAGGGAAAATTTATAAGAAAACAAATACTGTGCATATTAGCAAACTGAAGTAAACTTTCTTTTGAAAGAAAATGTATGTTCATGTATATATATGTACATATATAAGTGCATACACAGCTCATGTGCCCCATCTGCATCCATGCATCTAACATAATTAGTTATGCGTGTATATCCCAAGCTTTTTAAAAAATAGAAGCCCATGGATTGTAGCAGATCCCACTACTGCTTAATGGATCTCTCTGATTGGAGAAAATGAGAAATGGGGAAAAGGAGGCTATCGGGGGGAATTACCCAAAGCTACATAGTTGTATAAAGATATTAACAAGGCTGGCAAAATTGGTTTCCACATCCAAATGGCATCACAGGCCTGCAGACTGGAGCTGACAATGTTATATATGGGGCGTTCCATGCTAAGCATCTCAACACAATGTCCAACAACATCCATTTCCACAGATGTGTAGACAACTGTCTGGGAAATGATATTGGTATTTTGGGAAGAATGAAAATATCTCCAGTATATGACCCCACTGAAGAACAGCGGGGCTGAAATCAGGAAGCTCAGTTTTCTCTTAGCACAAGGGTGTCTGAAATAGAGGTGCAGTCCCCAGTGTGTAGTGATAGAAGCATCCACTTTGCCACATAGGCTTTGCTGCAGGTCTTCTAATGCAAACTTGTGCCATGTAAGCTATTGAACTGCTGGCAGTTAAAGTGAGTCAAGGTGAAAACAACCATTTCCTTCTGCTACTCATCATGCTGACCATTACTGACTCATGCTTCCTTGGAAAAGGCCTGAATCCATCCCTGCATCTGCCTGTGTTGAATGGTTTTCCATCTCACAGCACAATGCCAATGAACAGGAAGAAAAAGAAATCTGAGTAATCAGAGCACTGCCATCTCTGCTAAGAAGGGATCAAGGAACACTGCCCTTTAACTACCTGTTTAGCAATTAGCAGGATAAAATCACCTTTTCACTAGGGGGTTCAGAAGCTTCTAGAGCCTTCTAGCTCAGTTTCAGATGGATGAAGTGAGCAATAGTCACTCTCAAGAGTGCTCCAAAAGGCCCTTGGTCTGCAGTGACTGCAGTCTCTTTTTGGAGGCATGCCCAGATCCCCCAGCAACGTGATCTAGCAGTTGGGAATGCTCTGCACACAATCTCTGCAATTTAATTACAGTCAAATTAGTTAATTAATCAGGATATCAGCTTAAAACAGGAAAAAAAAAAAAAGCGCCATATTTTCCTCTTCCTCTCTACACCTCAAGACTCAACTGATGAATGCATAAAGTAGCAAGGTGATAATAGCTGCTAGCTCCTGCTGTGCACAGGCTTCATTAAGCTTTCGCTGAACTCTGTTGGTAAATCCCTTCATCCCATTCATCAGCAGATAGCATGAATCTGGTCTAGCTATTGATCAGCCCGTTACTCTGGTAGCTGAGCTAGTCAAAACCCCAGATATTCATCCTCACCATACCCCAGGAGAGAAGTGCTTTTCTACCTTCTTGCAGAACTGCTGAGCCAGAGACTTGCTGGCTTCTGATTCCAAACTGGTTACCTGAGCAACACAGGAGACACAGGTGAAGCCTAACGTCTGAAGCCATATGTACAGTTTATAATGGATAAGGGAAGAAACACAGCCTTCCTGGCCTCAGACCTGCATCCTAACCAGTGACCTGGGTCTTCCCTCTTACTCAGGACAGCAAAGTTTTAGCAGGGAGATAGGGATGTTCTTCTGTTTTCTTTTAGCCTCAGGCTCATAAATCACTGAAGCAGTTTGGAATGAACCACTAACCCAAACAAAACTCAACATTGCATTTTCAATAACTTTAAAGCTAAAGAAGCTGATCTGCGACTCGGTTACAGAACAAACTCCCCCTGACTTACACAGTGATACCATTCAGCTAACGCTTGTCCTTCACTTGCCTTCAGCACCCCCAGAGGAAAGATTTCTTTGCTTTTTCGCTAATCATCTCTGACATGAAGTTGGCCAAGTGAGCTGTGTGACCATGTCAGGGGTGTTCTGAATCAGCCTCTCCACACGCAGTGAAAAACAGATGGAGAACCAAAGACCTTGCTGCCTCAAGCAGTGGGTTGTTGTTTGTGCTTCTGTTCTGTGCCTACAAAATGCTACCCTTCTGAGGCAGGTGTATTATTAAACACAATTTTCACAGGTGCAAATGATCATAGAAGGTGCAAAGCAGTGCCTGCATTTATAGCTGAACCTGTTCTGGCTTGCTGTAGCATAGAGGTGGAAGAAATATGTGTTTCCTGTTTGGCTTTATTACCTAAATTGCTTTCTCAGGTGAACCAAAACACAAAGGAGAGAAAAAAAATAGATCAGATCAAAATGATTTATTTTCATCTTTACTACTTCCCACCAAGGTGAAACACCCAGCCCAATTCAGTTGTACGATATGCTTGGGAGAGGTAACATCCACAGTGTGCTCTAGGAAGCATAACTGCTCTTCTTCTCTCCCTGGTCTCTATTTAGGCAATAGTTCTGCAGTTGCTTATGCAAAATAAGGAGAAACAAATTTTCAATTTCTTTTCCTCTCTGAAGAAATTTAAATCCAATCTCATGTCTGAGATTTCCCTAATCACTACCATCTGTGCCTCTCCAGTGCTCCCTACTCTGTTTCTGCTTTTGATGATTAGGTAAACAGAGGCCATAACAGCAGTTGGAACCAGGTGGTGCACTCCTGATGGGGAAGTTGTACAGAAAGAGAGAGGCAGTGGTCCACAAGCAGTCTGCTCAGCACCTCTCCCTGCCTGCTGTCCTGTACCTGAGCAACAAAACATTTTCTTTTAGCATTCAGTTAGGTGCTGCTCCAACCCCACCTTCATTAACAGCAACATTGGCAGCTTGTCTTTGCCAGTATCACCTTCCTGTCACCTTATTCCCTGCTCCCATTCTCTCTGGGCAGCATCCCAGTTCAGCACAGAGGCTGCCTGCATTTGGGCAGAGCCTGGGCAGCAAGAGCTGGGCAGACAGCTGGGAGAGAACCACTCCTAAACACACCACAGCTGAGCAGGAACCATCGCATGGGTGTGCCTAAGTGCCTGATTACTGACTCCTGAGAAACAGTCAGGTGAAAATGAGGTTGATTGTGATTGAAGACTGCTGCGTTGGAGCTGAGCGGACTCAGTGGTAATCCATGTAGCAGGATGAACAGAGTCCTTTAGCAGTTTAGTACAAAGCTTATTGTGATAGGGTAAGATGATGGATCAAGGAACCTGATTTACTCACTTTGGTTTTGGTGAAGCAGTCGTGGATATGTTTGTGTGATTTCGTGTGCCCAGCAGAACACAGAAGTGCTTCTGAAAAGGTAAGTCTGGCTGAGCTAATCTGGATCTCTTAGACTGGGTGGTTTGGTTTTTGTGGTTTTGGCCTCGTTTCAAAATCTAACTGTGTTATGTGCTCCATTGATCTCAGGAGCTCTATGCAAACTGATAAATCTCTGCTAGCCTGGTTGGTGTATGCTTGAGCTTGGCCCAGGCTGTGCTGTAGGAGCTGCCCTTGGCGTGGCTGGTGAGCGGATCTGAGTAGTTGGGTCTGTGGTGGGAGCCATTGCTGGGTCTGATATGCTTCTGGCTTCTTTCCTTACCTGCTGCGTGGTGGGAAATGTGCTATATCCTGCTGGTTTGGTATTGTAGTTGTTTTATGCCTCTCTTAATTCTGTGTTGTTTTTATGCCTGTCTTGACCACAGCAGAAAATACTGAGCAATGATAGCACACGAAGGGCCTCCAGAAGCACAGGTAGAGGGCTTCTGCTGAACTGAGGAGAATTTTAATTAGCATTTCTTTCTGATATTTCTGGTACTGTGTATGTAAATGCCTGTCTGAGGAATCACACTGAGATCTCTGTGGTGACAGTGAACTCTCATCTTCTAAGAATGTGACACAGAGACAAAACACAAAGCAAAAATCCGTTGTCTGTCATCAGGTGTTTTTTTTTCCCAGCCCTCTGGTAAGAGAAAGATAAGCTGTACCTTGCTGTGTCGTGGAGTGATAGGAGAGAGTGGTCATAATGAGCAGAAGAAGCTGTGCAGCTTCAGTGCCGTGGGAGTGCCGTCCATGTCCCTGGATGGTGCTGCTGCAGAGCAGAGCCAGCCATCTCCTGAGGCAGGGCTGCAGTCATGTTATCGGCTCCAAGCTTGAAAAATCTGTTTTTTTTTTAAAGTCTTATTTTGTGGTACTCAGCTACTGAGTAAATTCTGTCCTTGTACTCCTGTTTTTATGTGTTATGTAGGCTTAAAAAAATAAGTGATTGCATAGCCAATGTGGCTATTAAGGGCTGCTCAGCAGCAGGAAGCGAGTAAGGAAGATAAGGGGAACACAAGAAAGGTATCAGCATGTGAGAGGCTATGCTGTTGTTTTCCTCTTTTTTGCCCCGTTTTTGCTTTATCTTCTCTTAAATCCTAAAAATTCTTTTCCAGGACCAGAAAGCACCCTATAATTTCCCAACCCAGTGCATGGATAGTGGTTGGAGGTGGTGCTTGACTTTGTCCGTGGGGTTAGCGTTTGTTTCTAACTACGAATCCTGGAGTTCTGTTGTGATTCTTGAGGATTTAACCAGCTTTTCTCTAAAATCTGACTTCAGGATCTCAGCCAGTACTTTTACTTATTGCCAACGTGATTGTGGCCATGTATTGCTGTCCCTTGGAGCAGTCTTTTCAGCCTTGCTCCCAGGGAAGAAAAAAAGTTTGTTCCCATGATGTTCCTCTGTACACAGCATACCTTTCCAGCCCAGGGATGCCCAGATATTCTCCCTTGCCTGGCAGCCAGAGTACTTACGAAACATCACCAGCTGGCTTAATTGACAAGATTAATCCTGTTTCAATGTACCTTTAGCTTCACAAACATTATGTAGATTTTCTTACTACACAAAAAAAGAAATTGTTTGCAGGAACTAAACTGTGTATTTTTCCTAACAGTGACAGTTTGTATGAACCAGTAGCTCCAACACCAGATCAGAACAAGCAATATATGTGTTTTGCCTGAGCAGCAATGGGAATAAGTATGGGATGGATACAATCAAAACAGACTGAACAGTTCATTAATTTACCTGGAAAAGCTTTGTTGGAGGGTTGGGACAAAGGATAGGTGACCTCTCTTAAATATAAGGTGACAATTTGATGGAAGTTCTTGTTAAGTCTCTGTATTATACATGCTCTCTCATGGGGACTTTCAGCTCTGGTGCTTTGTGTGCTAGAACAAGGCAAACAACTGAGTTACTGGATTAAGAATTCAAAGCCAGTTGGACTAATGTTACTAGATCCCATTCGGCACAGATCTGCTCCACGCTCATACGCATTTCAAAGACACGGTCATGACAGCCTCTCTTTTTCTAAAATTAGGAAATGTGACTTAGGAGCTGAGCTGTGATGGGCTGTCCTGGCCCTGTGCTGTGTGGACGTGGGTTCATCCCACTTGGAGAAGTCACTGACAGCACACTGTCCAAGGAACAGAGACACGGAGGAAAACGTATTATTTCAGTGAGTGTGTGGGCATTCTTGTAGGTGATTTTTGAGGAGCCTTTGGTATTTCATGAACAGGTACAGTTGTCCAGAAAAGTTTCAAACTTGTCTGGCAAATTGGAGTGCCTCTTTCAACACTCTGAATCTACTTTAGCAGCTGCTGTTTAGTGAGTATCTGACAGTTAGAGGGCCTCTATTTCAACCAAAGGTTCTTCCTGCTTTAGCTCAATAGAGCCATTCTCCATGTGTTGGCCATCTGGATGGCAGCTGCCATACCCAGGCCTTACTTTTGTCCATTATCTTACACATTTCAATAAATATTTGCTGTATATTTGCCATTATTTTGCATATCTTCCCACATTTTACAACGCAAGTTTTCCACTGGCTGGGTCTTCACTGTAAACACATTAATCATCCTAAATTCTTCATGGATCTAATTGCTGGGTGTACGCTATTTTCTGGAATTAATGCGTATTCAGATATAGAAGTGGGGAAAAAAGTAAAAACGTTTAACTTTGATTAATTAAACTGTGTTGATTTAACAGATGGCGTGTTCTGACACCCACCAGGCTTAGGTTTAGATTTGTGATACTTTAAAGAGGGATCTCTGCCCCTATTATTAAATGATTTCTGAATCTCTACACAGCCCACAGATGTTCAGCTCAGGCTGGTTTTTGTTTTGCTGGCTTGTTTTGTCTTCAGCTCATGGCTGGTAATGATTGATTCAGTTCCGGGTTTCACTGAGGTTTTATATTGCTGCCTTATAAATTGAATCCTTGCTATGGAACCACTGTATTGTTGTTTTCAGGCAGACCTTGTTTTTTCAGTACTAGCATAGAAGAACTTAGTATTGAATCACTTTTCTACCAGTAAAGAATTAATTAGCCTAGGGAGGCCCTGCTATACTTTGGTTATTTTGGGAAGAACCTTTAGAGAGTTCAGAGAAATTACAAAATTAATTTGGAAAGATGCAAGACTTTACAGGTTTTTTCTAGCTGGACTCTCCTAACAGCTGTTTTCTGTGTGCTGCTCACACCGACCAACCCCTACGCCTGTGTTCTCAAATACTGTGGGGTAAATCATTTTACTTACAGGTATATGCTTTTAATTATGTCCTATGCAGAAACAGCTGGTGTTGGACTTCTCTAGGGGTTGTTACTACACTAATACCCATATTCCTGATGGCCCAGGCAGCATTATTAAAAATGAGCATGTCCACAGGTTTTATTTACTTCTAAGTCGCTCCTCCTTTTCCAGTTGTTGTATTTTAATCTAGGAGCTGCCACTAATTGCATGCTATCAAGACTGTGCTTACGCAGCCTAGATATGCCAAAACACTCACTAGGGTTTCCAGGAAGCAGATTTGTAAGATGACATGTTCCTTGCATGCTTTCTGGCCCACCCTTGACTAATGGATTCATTACCCACTTGTGTGTATGTGACAGAAAAACAAATAATAAAATGACTTCATCACAAGGGAGAATGTAAGGGTAATGTAATGCATTTGCTTAAAACGATGGATTTGCAGTGAACAATGTTATACAAAGAAAAAATACATCAGGGACTCTCTCAGGCTTGTAGCCATGAGCCTGCAAAGCTTTCTCTGTACTGGCACTGCTATAGAGGAGCTGGTGTGACCTGCTCCTTGCTTGTCTGCTTCGGGGCACATCACAGCCCTGTTCCCCCCCGCCTTCCTCCTCCACCTCCTCCTCCTCCCAGCTGGGCTCCCCAGGACAGTCTGTGAACTGTCCCTGCTCTGGAGAAGCCTGTCTGTCAGCCCCATTAATTAGTCCTCTTCTGCTCATAAGCTCCAGGCTGCTTCCCCTTGTTTTCAGCCTCTAAAAACTGGGTAGCGCTCTCAATACCTCTCACGATACATAAATTATATAAGCAGTACCAGCTTCTTTCAAGATTTATGACATTGAGCTTGCTTTGAGCTCTTTGCAGAGTTTACAAATGACATAAACACAACAAAAGAGAGATTTGTGAGCTGGGTTGTGCAATGCTCTACACATGCTCCTTTATATTTAGGAGAGCCCTTCAGGGCCCCCTTCTGTAAGCTGATCTTGTAGGTTGTATAGATCCTGTTGCAGGCAGCAAAGCTGCTGAAATGTGGACTAACCCTGTCCCCCAGAGCTGCTGAATTACTGCGAGTGGTTCCACAGACACAGCCCCAAGTACCGACCTCTGTGTTGAGACGAGCCAAGCTGTAACTCAAAAGCAACGCAGCTTGCAAATCATCTGGGCTCAGCACCGTGCAATAAAGCAGCAAATGTCACTTTTCTTACTTCTGAATTTCAACCCACATTTTGTAACTTATGTTCTGAAATGAATATCTTTATATGCCATGGTGAGGGCCTTTATTTGTTTTTAGCTTATGTTGCTTTGGAAGGTGTGACACAGAACTAAAAATGTTGCCTTTACAAACCGGGTTTGCAGCGGGGCAGTGGGACTCCAGGCTGTCTAACATGAGCTAAATTCATAGAAATGGGATGATGGAGAGTATAAATGCATGCATTCACTTTAGAATTTGGTGATTTCTTTTGGTGAAGTTTGAAGTGTATTATATTGAGTCTTGAAACCATCTGGTCCTTCTGTACTTGAACCCTAGTAGGGAAGAAGTGGGGGGAAAATGAGTGTAGTGACATTGGTGGGATGAGAGGAAAAATACAGCGAAGGAAAGACAGGGAAAAAGGATGGTTCTTTGCTTTTACCAAAACTAGTGCTAGCACCCAAGGCAGATCTTAAATGAGTGAGAAATTTCTCTCTCTGTAGATTACTTAATTATTCAAAATCAATAAGAAACTGTTATATAATGAAAACTCAGATCTGTATATAAATGCTTAAAATTTTAGGTCAGTGAAGCAATAAGTCTACTTAAGGTAGTCAGGAAGACTAATAGAAAATACCTCAAATTCTCATGTATTTTCTTTAAAGTAGACATAAAACAGGAGCTAATAGTTCACATGATTCTGGAATAAGTTTGGGAATTGTCATCTCTTTGTTGATCCCATTCCATGCAGATAGCTAAATCGTGCTGTGCTGCTGACAAGCCCTTGCAGCACTGCATTGCTGTTATGAAAAGCATCCCTCACAGGATGCTTGATTGACAGGGATGATGCAGTGGCTCTGTGAGGGGAAAAATGAAACCATAAGGACTTAATATAACTCCTTAAAGATGCTGTTTTGCATTACGTGCTTGGGGAGGGAGTATGTTTGAACTACTTCAGTGACCTTTATTTTGTTTCTTATATCAATATTGTTAATATTCCTGTATTTATTAAGTTGCTCTGGATTTAGAAAGAACACAGATCGCGTACCCCAGATGTGTGCCGGCCATTTGAACCAGGACTGTGCTGTGGATCCACATTTAAATCATTTTTCCAACATTAGCTAAACATGTCAGGTCTCACAGAAACGTTGGTGCATTCAGCAGTTGTGGCATTTGGGGCTTCTTTTTGTTGGGTAGTTTTTAATCATCAAGAACATATTGAACACGATAGTCTGTGCTGTGGCAATGCAGTTGCCACCACTCTATCACTATATCACTGCACAAAAGCCTGGTTCTAAGCAGTTCTCTTAGTACAGCTATTATTTTGTCTCTGATATTTACATGGTATTGCAATGTAAGCCCATAAAACTTCCACAATACGGATATAAAATCCTCAATTGCTAGGATCCCAAGCCAAGTTCCTGTTTGGCTAATGCATTCTGTCTATTTAAAATTCACACTTCAGTTCCCAGTTTGTTGTTGATTGGACTCTCTTTTGCTTTCTTGCTCTGAGCCCATCTGTGTGTATTTAAGCACCCCCTGGGGCCCCCCCCCCCCCCCCCCGGAACAGTACTGGAGGGAACTCAGTGTGTTAAGTCAAACTCTGTGCCCTGCTATCTTGGCAGCCACAGCTCCTGAAGTCATTCTGTCTGGTTCCGAGCCACGGTGAGTTGTGCTGCTCCCATTACTCCTGCTGCAAAGCTCTTCCAGTCTCTCGCAGTTTTTTTGATGCAAACTGACCTCTGAAGGCTTGCTTTTGGACCATCTCCTCTTCTGTATTTTAATATTCCAGCAGAATATGCTTAACATGCATGTGAACATTGCCACAAAAGCAATGCATAGTTTAAATGTCCCAGACAGTGTGGTGAAAAGGTCCCTCAATACTCAGAGAAGGAAGACAACAAGATAAAGGTTTTTCCTTTTATCCTGAACGTTCCATGGAGTTGTCAGCAAATGCTTTCCTCCATGTGATTCATTACATACAGGGGAGAAGTAAAATACAACGTCTACTTCTTGCTGAATCTGTTACTGACAAATAGTTTCTGAAAAGGTCCAATGCATGATAGTAGAAAGACACAGTCTTGGAGATAACTGTAATTAATGTTCTGACTTCATGGTAAATGTGTAGGAGTAGTGTTTGAGTCTTTCTTTCCCTTGCATGCTGGTGATGCTCACTGAGTACGAAGGAGGAATCCTCCCGTGTAAACTCTTCTGTACACTCTTCTTTATTGTAATTAACCTGAGTCAACAATACTGGCTTGAGCCACTCCTTGCATGCTTAACTTTATTTATGTTGTCACTATTTGAAGTCCTTTTTAAACAGAAGATAATTATCCAGAAAACAAATAGAGCTAGAAATCACAATGCTCTGCCCATGTTACCCATCAGTGTCTTTTGGCCATCCGAGAGCTGCTTCAGCCTTCAGGTCTTCTGCTGCAGGACATGGTTATCTCCCTGTTCTGCATCTCCAGCAGCTTCCTTAGTGCTAAGTGAGTTGCCCACTTTAAATATCTTAAATATCTTTCTCCTCCAGCTACACAGATAAGCAGGCTTATAGTCTTAGATTAGATTAAAGCTAGCTCAGATATATCAGATAGTTAATAAGAATGTAATTCATCATATGTAAGCTTCATTTGTGTTAAAAATTGGCTTGGAATATTCTCTAATAGTAGAATCTGTCTAGCAATCAAAGTGCTACAGTGTTCAAGGCTTTTATTGTACATAATTCATTAATTTTCAAGTTTTTGTTTTAAAAAGTGATCTAAATGAAGAATAGAAAGCAACACAATTCATTTTATGAGAAATTTAGAAACATAGTCTGAAACAAAACGTCACATATTCTATCTCAGTAATAACAGGTGTGACATTGTCAGTGTCCTCTTTGTGATAGCTGTGGAAGGAAGATATCCAATGACATTCAGAGCCAACTGTCAGCTCTTCTTTCCAGGACAGATACTTGTTACCCACTTTGACAGCATTTCTAGAAATAAATAAGTTTATGTATGAAAGAATTGTGCAGTAAGATGAAAAAAATAAATAAAAATAAATTAAGAGAACTCAAAAGCAGAAAGGGAAGTAAGGATGACCAGCAGACCAGGAAAACCTGTTGGTAGTAGTTTTAGCGACCAGTTTGTGGCTGAAGGAAGTTCCTAATGTCTGTTCTCAACATTGGAATTCAAAATGAGTATTGCACCTTAGGACATAGAGCAGGTCAATGGGGGAGTGAGGGCCAGCTGTCTGTCTGAGCAGTCAAGATGGCTTTTATTGGGGTTGCTTTAATTCTCATATTACCCTCATGTGTGCAACATGCAAATGCTTTTGCAACAATGAGGAGGTTACTGAGAGGCTGGAGGTGGTGGTCCTGCTGCAGCTGCTGCTCTGTGATGCAGTAGAGCCTGACTTCTTGTAAATGGATCCATAACTGGATAGAGGACTACCACAAGACTGTTGGGGGAAGGAAATACAGTTGTGAAACGTGTGAAATTGTCCCTGCAGTTTTGTTCTGTTCAGTTGAGGTCCATTTCAGGAAAATAATAATGGGGGAAGGAGTGCAATTAATGGCTACAAACTAGTTTATTTAGGTTCCGACAAGCCAAGAAATAACTGATGGAGAGGAAATAAAAGTTGGATTGATGTATGATCAATACATTGGTGCAAGGTAAAAGTGTAGTTAACAATGCCATTGTTAACTATCTGAAGTGTCATCTTGTGTCTTTTGCTGTGAACAAAACCCTTGAAAGGCAATTCAAATGCTTGATATAGGAGACAATCATAATTTCATCTGTAGGCTCAGTTAATAGCTTGCAATGATTGTATGTATCTCTACAGTGATGAGAATGCTTGCACAGTGTATGCAGCCATCATAAACCCCAGGCTGGAAGTAGAGGTTGGTTTGCAGTTCCAAAATGGTAACTTTTATTTGCTAAAGCAGCCAAAACGATGTCAGATTATGTAAATGACCTGTCTTCAGAAATGGTCCCATGGTTGGTATCTGCTTTTGGGGATCCTGGGGAGAACTTGGGGGGCGGGGGGGGAGGCAGAATATATTTATTATCAGTGGCAGACTGGATAAAATTCTGTAAGGTTTAAATGCTGTTACTGCTTTTTAAAGAGAATATTTCTCTAGCCATATATAAATAAAGAGAGTGCTTCAGTGAGTGCCAGGACAGTCTGAAATATTTAGCCAAGGAGCTGAGATAAGAACAAATTACTCATTTGGTAATACTCATAGCTGAAATAAAGTAGTTCTTAACAAACATGTGGACAAGTTCCTAAAAATAAAAGCAGCAACATGCTGAAAACGTTTATTCAATACGCTGTCAGAAAACTTCTCAGAGACTGAATGCTTATTGGTAGGTTGGTGTGGAAGATAACTACTCTCTATTTTGAGCTTCCCCATAGCAAGAACACCAGAGAAGTAGAAAGTAGACCAACAACAGCTAACGGTGTTTGGGTTTTTTTCTGAGGGATTTGGTTTGGAGCACACATTGTGCAAATATCCAAACTGCATCATGCGTTCATGGATAACTCTAATCTATGAATAACAGCACTGATATCTAAGCACAAGCATAATATTGAAAAATTTCACCTATTTTGGTGTGTAGGCTACACAAATAAAACAGGTGTGTGCTCGCCCCTTATCCAGATGTAGCATTTCTTCCATGAAAATGGAGGCTAGGTTCTCTAACACAGCAACAGGGACTCTTATCTTCACCCAGCACTCATCTCTTCCTCTCATCTCCTTTTTTATGAAGCTGATCTTTCATCAGAGTGGAGGCAATGGAATATGTCAAAAAGTAGGAGCCCAAAAGGCTCCTACTGTAAGTCCTGTTGCTCAGTTTTATAACATCAACTTGGAAGGAAATTTCTTTTTAAAAGATTTTTTTGTTAATTATTATTATTATTATGAGGAAGATCAGAGTGTTGGAAATCTCTTGGTATTGTCAGTGCTCAATCCCATTGAATGGACCCTACAGACTTCTCTAATTATTCACAAAACATTTTGAGCAGATGTCCATAAAATGAATTATCTGCTGTCTGCCAAAAACTACTTCTGGCAGGCAGCATAGCAGGTAAATAAAAAGAGAGGTTGAAAACATGAATAAAACATGAATAGAAGAGCTTAGGGCATTTTGATTCTCATAAATTCAAAAGCACCAGTGGGATCCATAGAGGTGTAGTAGGGAGCCTCCTGTACGAAAATATGTAGAAAGGAGTCAACTTTGGAGGAAATGCTCTAGCAAGTACTTCATCCTCTTGGTGGAAGCACTGCTGTGCCAGGTAACAGACAACGCTTTCAGATATGGGGTGGCAGTATTTTTCTGTGCCTACCATGGGACACCAAGAGTCTGAACTTCCAGCATCAGTCTGTGTCCTGGGTCACTAAATTTAGTAAAAGTTGCAAATTCTTGTAATTCTTTCTATTCTGTTGTTGACAAGGGCATCTCTATATAAGCCTTGCTTTCAGTAACCAATTAAAAAACAAAATCTCCTGAGCGTAATGCTTTCCTAATTAAGGCAAGCTGTTTTGTGTTGTTAGGATCACAAAAAATGTAGCATCTACCTTCTGAACAAGTTGAACATTGCAGTTACTAAAACTCTGTGAATATAAATGCTATTAAAGAGAGGTATTTAAAGGAACCATCCTTATGTTAGCTTGTGAGGTTCGTAGATGGCATGATTTCAGGCAGATTATATATAGGATAAAACCAAAGAAAATATCAAATATTTGAGAGGAAGGCAGTTTCCAAAAGCTTAGTATCAAATTAAAAAGTACTGTATTCTGTACTGCTTCACAGAATAATAAAAACATCACAGTATTCAGGAAGAAGTTTTGTCCTACATCCAAATCAAAATCTTGTCATGTTGGACAAAATGGACTGTTTTTCTGTTTAGAAGAGAAAACTTGTAATTTGTTGGAGGTTCATTAGCAAAGAAAGTAAATACAAGTATAAAACAACATGAAGGAATAATTCTGGCATATGGGAAAAGTTTCCACATAAGAAAGTGGAAGAAAGAAGCATGAGAGGACAGAATGATTCAAATACCGTGATTAAAAGGAATAATAGGCAGGCAGGTAACTTCATAAATAACAGATCAGACGTGGTGATGGCGGTGTCATTAAAAGCAGTGATAAATTAATGCCTAGCAGAGGCCTATTTCTTTGTAATACTTCTGACATACTCAGTGGAGCCATTGTTACTAATTCATACAGGATTATACATAATTGGGATGTGCAATTATAACAGTTGGGGTTCAGAAATGACAACGTTCTCTTTCCTTCAGGGATCTGTAATTTATTCCATCACCTTGAACTTGCATTATACAATATGCCAAAATAAAATTTGCAAATGTTCTCCTAAATCCTGCTATCTTTGGTTCATACTGTACATGTAAAGGAAACATGTTGAGAAGATTAAAAATATGGGGAAGAATTACCATTTTAATACTTGTCCGTAAGGAGACAATAGAAGGTTTTCAGCCTCA
The DNA here is from genome assembly GCF_019238085.1 of Lagopus leucura. Taxonomy (NCBI): domain Eukaryota; kingdom Metazoa; phylum Chordata; class Aves; order Galliformes; family Phasianidae; genus Lagopus; species Lagopus leucura. The sequence continues at coordinate 5,330,526 of NW_024962279.1, read as the reverse complement.
GTAAATCCACTTTAATTTATGTAAATAGTTCAGGCAAAATGGTTCTTTTGCATTGTCTGTGTGAAAGCAGTAGCAGCAAGAGAGGGCTAGAAAGGTCAAGTTCAATTTGTTTACCAGAAATGGATCTGGTGTAAGTGAAGACAGATAGTAAGAAAAATCACAAGGGCTGTGTTTTGTAGGGGTGTCTTCCCATTCTTATCCACCAAAACATTTCCTTACAGCATTAACTCATGTGAAGTCTTATGCAAAAACTGCCAGGAGAAATACCTACGTTTGCAGAAGTGTGGCTGATGCAGTTTCCCTGAACTTTGAAATTTCCAACTTGGAGACCAATCTTAAATTTAACTAACGGTTTTTCTCTTTCTGCCGTCTCTCCAAGCTGCTGAGATATTCTTTTCTTCAAACACTTGTTATCCTAATAATCTGTTTATACAGAATAAATAAAGTGTTGCCATGGGCAACCTGAAGCTCTCAAAAGGAGGCTTCCTAAAATAGGAATTTCTGGGGCAGAGAATGGCTTGTACAGATTTGGTTCTTTCCAACTGTTCCTTTGTCACTGCCTTTGCTCCTGGCACTCCTCTCTGCATGATTCAATAGGTCTTCTGCTGCTGTTAAAGAAGCAGAAACTGGAAAAATGGCTTACTAGGGTGTTCCTTGAATGTTACAAGAGCTGGGTAAGAGCCATGTGAGCAGGAACATGAGAATCGAACTTACATGAGAAGGTAACTCTACAGCTGGCTTGTTTATGAGGGCATTAAGTATGCTGGAGAGTTCTGTACGGGAGCTTCTAGCTATGGGGCTACACAGCTGTCTTAAAGGGAAGAAAATAGGAGGAAGATTATCTGGCTAACTTGTTGGGAAGTGGAGGAAGATTTTGTTTTCTGTTATAGCTTTATTTTTAATACAACATTGCACGTGTTTCTTTGTGCTTGAATGCTCTCAGCCACAGAACATACAGATACACACATGTACGAGCTTTTCCAGGGTTAGGAGAGGATACTGTGTGTATCCTCATCCTATATGCAAATGTAGTATATGACTGCTGTCTTCTGATGCTATAGGGAGCAGTATCCCTTTCACCGAAGAGGCACTGCGATACTTTCCTGCTGAGTTACGCAGGATTCCTCATGTGGGATCTGCCAGCCTTTAGTTCTGTTCTAATACTTTTTGTCCTCCTACAAAGGCAATTTGGCTATGCTTTAGCCCAGTGCAAGGACATGGCTTGTGCTGCTGTGCTTTTCGTGTGTCAGAAACCAAAGGTGTCAACTGTTATGTCATTGGCTTGCCACTTTTTTTTGCTCTGTCTGAATTCAGTTTACAATGAAATGCTTTGGAACAAAGCCAGAGATAACCTTGAATGTCAGAAATTGTATTTTTAAAGTGATTCTGGATGCACAGGCAGCCAAAGAAGTTCAGCCCCTCTTCAAAGTCATGATGGGAGTATTGTAATGTAGATTGCATCGATTTGCTACCAGTTACTGACAGCTAGCAGGATTTTTTTTTTTTTAAGTTTCTCCACAGTGCCTGAAGAATAAAAAGTTCTCTACTTTAAAAACAAAAAAAAAAGTTGTATTTTCATGCAGATGATCCATCCTAAAAATAGTATCCATGTTATGTGTATGGTAAAACTCAATTTTGTATGCTTTATGGCAGGATTGTAGCACAAATGAAGCTTACACTTAAGCATATACGTAATGCCACGGACTCTGATGCATGCTTAAGTGCTTCCTGGTTACTCTTAACTAATTAATTTATTATAGAGAAGCAACAGAAATGCTGACTTGCAGTGTGATGACAGTAAGGTTGCTCTAGTTCCGAGCTATCCTTGTGTAGGACCAGTGTGCAGGTGTATGATGAATGAGAGTTGACAAGCTTCTACAATGAATGCTTGAAATACCAAAGCAAAGACCACTGGAGCGTAAAAGAAACACTGCACCTGGCCATAATTCAACCCAGCACTCCATTTACAAGTGTAATAAGAGTAATAGAAAAGATTAACTTTCATAGGAAGTTAGCTTGTGCATTTATACACACGTTGTTTTTTTTTTTTTTTACAAAGTTCAGTGTATTCTGGGCTTTGTTTCTACACTTAAGTTATCTGTATGACTTCGGACCATTGGTAATGCTGTGGAATTCTGTACACGATGTTTATAAGGCTGCTTTCTGCTGGGGACTTGGGTTTTGCAGTAATATCTGCCTTTCAGGCTTAACCATAATAGAAGCAGTGTAAATTGCAGTGTGTGCTCATATCCTTTCTTCTGTAAAGCCTTTGGGGCTGTGCCTGGACAATAGCTGTAGTCATATGCAGGGGTTTGCATGCTAGAGGAATGTTCTCCAAAATCTGGTTCTATATGGAAGTGACTTAGAAGCAGTTCACTCTTTGTTCAATGCCATAACATGAGCTGTCCTCCACAGCTGCTCATTATATGAGGACTAAGTGATGTAACACATAGCCTTCCCACAAATAGTGTGATTCAGTGCACAAAAGAATTGCTTGCATAGTGGAAGGTGTTTCGCTTTCTCAGGCTACAGAAACAAGGGCAAGGATAGTTCACCCTTAGGATCCATTTCCATCCTGTTACTCTGAATTGGTATGCCTGGGATCAGGGTGAAGACTGAAACCCATATTTCCAGAGTCCCTGGGCAATACTGCAGCCCCTGGGGCTTCCTTTCTTCCTGGCCAAAGCTTATAGCCTTATTGCTCTATCAAAAGGCACAAACAAACCAACCCACCGAAACAAGATCAGTGAAGAGGCTGTATTATTCAAATGATACTTAATCCAATATAACAAAATGTGATTATGAAAAAAAAAAAGAGAGAAAACTAAATCTTTGTTCTGCTTCTTCCTTCCTCTCAACTTCTGCTCCATGTTTGAATTCCACGGAGGTTTAAAATAACCCTCATTAAAAAGTTGCTATCAATTGCATCTCCAACAGCTTTATTAAGTTTGTGGTCATAGCCAGTCAAAGCTGGAGCAAAACACTGTGCAAAATCCCTTTTGTTGTTGTTGTTGTTGTTGTTGTTGTTGCAGATCCAGGAGCACAAAATACAGCTTGCTCCAGCTATAATTGCTGCCTTGGATTTCAATTGGCCACTTCCTAGCTTTATTCGCAAGACAGCTTTATTGCATTTTGAGATCTGATTATTAACTGTCATGAAAGCCTTGCTGCCAAGGAGGACTGACATCCCCAGTGCTAAACATGGGGAAGCTGTCATCCAAAGGTGACACAGTTCCTGTACTCAAATATCACAGCTGTTTATAATGCCACCGTGGTGGTCCATGGCCACATCAATGCTAAGAAATGTCAGAGCCTTCACTGGAGCTGCAAGGCCGTGTACCTGCTGGTGAGGTGCCAGATTGCATCCTTGGAGTAGGTTTATCTAGCTGCTGGCAGGAGAAATGCTAGGGCTGTGTTGTACATCCAGCATGCTTCACAGGAGCTTCCTTGATTTCATGTCTTCAACTTACAACTATATTTGTGTTGTCATCCTTCGTCACTGGTGAGGAATATTTTGCCTTGTATCATGTAGTCCTTTTAGGACCACAGAAAAATACCAGTATTACCAGTTAAAATAATTTGGAGTTTCCTCAGGCTTTCGAAGTATTTTGTACAAATCTTCCTCTTCATAACTTTCCTTTTTTCTTTTCCAAGAAGCCCTTGACTATTACCCCAGCATTTTCAAACTGTGTGTATGCATCTCTGTGTGTATGCACATATAAATATATCTACTTCTTTAAAATTGCATGTAAAGCTGATATTTGTGTTTTGGCTCACCTCCACTGGAAAGTGTGGGTGAAACAATACTCATGTCACCTGCTTAAGGCTCTGTACCTTTCCTGGAAGGTTTTCTTCTGTCTGTTCCTTGTAATGCTCATAATAGGCACTGTGCTTTTTTTCCCAAATGGCTCCAGAGATAACTATTTGGAGGGTAATTTTCGGCTTTGAGGATAAAGACAGTGCAACAGAGTTGGGTTCTCTACTTAACTGCGAGCGTGAACGTTTCATTTCCCTATATATTTGCCATCATTCAGCTCTGTTGTCAATTGTTCTGTGTACTCCAAGTAAACTTTGTATAGTTGAGGTGTTTTGCAAAACCCATAGATCTGAGCTTGCAAATATCCTGGTTCTGGAAGTCCAGCTCAGCTCCTGTATGCTGAGCTCTTGCATGACTTACACTCTAAACTGGAGGTCCTTAATGTGATGAGCCATATCTATGAATCTTCACTGTAACAGGTTGGGGAAAATGAGGGAAAACACTAACCTTTGTGCTAAGTGCATTAACTCTGGGGATGTTCTTAGTAAGGCAAGGGAGGGTCTTACCAGAAAGATTCATCCAGTAGTACCATTAACTAACTCCCAGATTTCAGACCTCTTGCAATTGGATTGGAAGTAGTGGAGTCTAAGAAATGATTATAAACGTGAGTACACAGGCAATATACTGCTATTTAGTAGAATTACAACTGTTTTGGACGAGTAACTAAGCCAACACAAGAGGAGAGAATCCAAATAAAATTACGTTTCAGTGGAACGTGTGAAAAAGTTAATGAGGGAATTTTGAGAAAAGCTTTCAAGGGTTTAATCTGAATATCATTGGTAGATGCATAAATAAATCAAGGAAGAACAGATTGCTATCTGGAACTTAAAACCACCTGTAACCCTCTGCGTGTTTTGGTTGTTTTGTTTTATCAAGGAAAAAGAATTTAATGTCTGAAGTCAAAGTTAGACTCAATCAATATGTTCAGGGCTCTTGAGAAATTTTGAAAATAGTTTCCTACTTGTAGTGATTTAGGGCAGTCAGGCATGTAAAAAGATCGATTTGGTTGTGAGAAATCAATGACCTCCCCTGCTAAGATTCCCAGCAAAATGAGAACTTGCCAATTACAGTGGGAGTTTTGATAAGGCCAGCAGGAGGAGGATGCTCCAGACTCAAAGAAACAGTGCTGCAATGCAATAGCTATTATTTTTTGGGCCGTTAGGGTATGAGACAGAGGCTAAGAATGGTATTCTGAACATCTTATCTCAAAACTCCACAATCTCTCATGGCAGATTAGCAGTGCTGATACAAACCAAATAAGCGGAGCTTACACACGCATGAGATAATCACCTCCATCTACTGGTGATGTTTGCAGACCTCTGCTCAGCAGGTGGTGGCAGTGCTCCTTCACTGCAGCCTTTCAAACCTCCCATCAGAACTCGCTCTGGCCATAACGCCACGTAAAATATGATGGATGTGTCTGCTCTGAAACCACTGTTTAACAGAAGTGTTGGTATTTTCTTATTCTCTCAGCACTGTGGTCGGTTCTGTGCAGTGCTAAGCATTGCTATGTGCCACCTACTAAAATGCCTGTTGTAAGGATGTTCTAAGGCTGGGGATGAAGCACTGGGACCTCAGTGTAATCAAAGGTGTGTGGGGATTGAGGGCCCACCCCCCAGAAACCTGACTGCTGTGGCTTTATGTAGTGCTCAGTGATTCATCCAGAAGGGAAAGCCCATTCCTTCGTTATTCTGCCTTCCATGAGCAGCGTTTTAGAGGAAAGCCAAATAGCTGTGCCTACGGGATCTCACAGAGATTCCTAAAAGCTGATAATAAGGTTTGACAGTCATGTCATAATTGTTAACAATGATACTGGAGATACGCCAGCAACCTCACACTCTTGCTGCTTCTCTGGATGAGAGGAATTGCTTTATAGCTCTAAGTCTGCAAACCGAATTTGACATAGAGGGACATTTCTCACAAAGGGAAATACAAAGCAATGCATCATATTGTGCCAGATTATACAATGGCTTTTAGGATGAAGTAATGAAGAAGAAGAGACTTCAGTGAGACTTCATTACTGTTCTCTATGCATACAAATATATTATACAGCTAAGAAAGCTTTTAGGAGCATGGTAGAACAGCCTGATGAAAGGTTTGGCAGCAGGTATTTGGAATGGTCCACTTATTTACCGCCACTAAAACCAGGAGTGATTGATTCAAATTCGCTGATGAAATCTTACCTTTCGAAACGCCATTGCTCATTCTCTGTTTCCAGCACCACGCAGAGAAAAGTTTCTTAAAGTGTAGTTTGGGGCTGTTTGTGCTGCTCTCCTGTACTGCCATTTGTCCTGGTTAACATGCACCCAATAATGTAGCTGTCAGAATAAATCACAGCAAACGATACTTTTTCGTATGGGTATCACGAATTTCAAAGCTCAAGGCTCTGGGATTTTTTCAGGCCAAAGGAGAAGGTTAGCTCCTTCTGAAATTTGTTGACCCTCAGACAGCCATAACTCTTTAAAACCGTTCCCTGAAAAAGGAATCAAAATACAAATCAACACTATAAAATTGGCGTACGAGAACAATGTCCTTTTTGCCTCTGTTTATAATGCCTTTTCAGTGGCTTTATGAGAACTCATATAAGCAAGCCCATGCAGACTCCTGCAAAATTTGTTAATTATTATAGACTGTTGCTTACCTTATTGTGGAAGCTGTCAGTAGACTTAATTAATGGCTTCTTTTTCCTTGTCACGTGGATTTTTGATTAGCAGTTTACCAGGTCACACTCCAAATCCTCGGGGTCTCAGTAGAATTCTGGAAAATATATTATGCATATGCTTGTGCTTGCTCCTAAACTTGGATAATTTCTAGTCAAGAATTATTACATCAATTTCACAGCACTGCAGATAGAGTCCTGACCACTCCAATTATCTGTCTACTCCCGAATACAGCAGCAGTAACTTCAAGCCGTCATAAAAAAGTTTATTAATTTAGCTTCAGTGAGAGCCAACCGTTTTACTGCAGTGCAACAGAAAGGTATCTACCGCCATGTGAGAAACCCTTAGCTATTTTTCTCTAAGCTTGGCTCTCTGAAAGGACTTTCTAAAATTTGCAAGTATGAATAGTGGGACCTATACAGAATCTGCATGAAAGCCTTCCTAAATCCCTGCAAGAACAAACAAGCGTTTAAGGCTAAAAGCTGATATTTTCTTAGTCTCAAAACAGTGCTGGTTTGCTGGGAACTGCAGCAGAGTTTAGCTCTCTTTTTCTCATAATTTCTAAGGGCTTTGAGTTTGTTTGTTTACACACTTATTGGTGTGTGCTGTTTACCCTTTGAGCAAGTTTTTGCCAGTAACAGAATAGAAACTTCTGCAGTAGCAGAATATAAACTTCCAAGTTCACTCTTAACCACGTTCTTCCCAAGACTTTTCCGTCTCAATATCCTGAGCCCTAAACGTACCTGTCTTTCAGGCCATGTCCAGCACCAACATTGGCTGGCATTCCATTTTGCTCCCAGATCATACAGCTGGGATGCCAGGTGGGCTAGTGGGAAGGATAAGGCGGCAGTGAGAAGGGATGCCACCAAACAGGTAAATCCGTGCATCAAATGGCCAGTGCACCACAGAGCCTTCCTTTGTAGAGGAGCTTCGAGCACCCAGATGAACTGCTGCAGGGGTAAGGAATGGGAGAGGAAGCTCTTTGCCTAGGCAGAATGGGATGCTCACCCCAAGGGGAGAAAGTACCAGAGGCGGGGAGAGCTCTCAGAAGGTCTAACTGGACAGAGCTGCCTCCAGCATGGTACTTGTTCTGTGCTTTTCATATGCCAGAAATCCCATAGGGATTCTTCTTCCTTTGCCAGAAAGGCAGGTCTGGAATTCTCTTCTAAGAGGATTGCTTTGTTGACAGCAAGAATGATATTTTTCTGCTAGGGATATACTGACTGAAGTGTTAAAGCAAACCAAAATTCCCTAGATTGTGGAAAGCTGGCTGCAGCAGCAGAAACAGCCATTAAAACTAATCTGTCTTTACAATCTGATCCCCACTAGTTATTTCAGATGTAGAGATTCTGATGCGCTCTTTGAAAGCGTTAGTTGTCATGAGTATAGAGATGCAATTATACCAGTAGCTTTTCACTTTGTATTTTTTTGCTGGTTCCAGCATCTGAAACCTGAAATTCGAAGTCTGTCTTTGAATCATGTAAGGCCACTGCCAGAACTGGTAGCTCCATGGCCACAACTTCATCAGCTATGCCTGGACCAAGGGGAGTAATCCAGGAACATGATGCAGGATTGCTATACCCAGAGCAGGGCTCTCAGGGTTTGCAGATCACCTTAATGTGCCTGCTGTGGGTGTGGAGCCTCATGTAGTGAGTGTTGAATAATGAAAGGCAGGTGGGGTTTCCTCTGCTGTTCCCAGAGGTTATGCATGAACCCCCCCAGCAGTCAGAGAAACAGAACACAAAAGCACTGACCCAGATTAGCTGCTGAAAGTGGGAAGAGGAAAACAAGCAGCTCCTGTCCATCACTCCTAACGCTGCTGAAACTGACTTTAGAGAGACGTGTACCCGAGCATGGTGCCCAGGGTAAAGGCCATGCTCCATTTCACATTAATATCAAACTTATTTTGAGAAGTCAGGAGGTCTTCCTCTGAAGTGAAGATGAGCTGTTGCAGTGCATGGACTATTACTAGCACAGATGCTCCAGGTTATGAAAGTGCAAAGACAGATTTGTGGTGTTTAAGTAAAAATACCAGCGACGAGGCAAAATGGAGATTAGAGAGGGGTAAAAACAAACGTAATAAGGAACTGATGTGAAGTAATGATCTGAAAACTGCTTCAAAGCCACTTCAGTCAGTGAGTTTTCATTTTCCACTTGTTTCAGTTGGCTTTTAATCAGGGCAATAAAGGAGAGACAAAAATAGATGAATGGAAATCAGAGAGGTGTAATCAAAATGTATACCTTAATTTGGAAATGGGACATAAGATGGGCACTTTTGCCTTACACGATGATTAATTTGATACTTTTGAACAACAGTCAGACTTTAATTAGGAGAGAACATAGTAATCTAATAGGCTTTGCAGATTTCTGTAGTAGGCTAACTATAAAATGTATCACTTATAAATTGAGGTTCAAAAGGTGACACAGGCTCAGAATATTAAATACCAACATCTCTCCCTTAGTTGATCTACCTGTTACAGCAAAATTTATTGCCAATCTGGCTGCAACATCTGCATAACTAAGGGACTTGTTAAAGAGAAATGAAACTTGTCTTTCTGCCAAAGTTTGGAGAGGCTTAAACAGAAATTAATATCTGTAAGTTTTCCTGGAGCGTTTTTGAGAAATTATCAGGCTGGCAATACCTGCTGCTATTGGGAGGGGGGGAAAAAAGGCACATTTCACAGTGGAGCTGAACTTGCTGCATAGAAATGGTGATGCTTTGACATGTTTACTTTCAAAGTTTGATACTGTTATTAAGGTAAATCTGTGCTATCAAATCCAATACTAACAAAGCCAATCTGATATATGATCTGTGAAAATGGGCTATAGTCATTGTATTCTCAAAAAGCCTCGCATGTTGATGCTACATACAAAGCAGGTGGTTGATACTGCAAAGCCCATTGTTATGTGCGAGTGTAAGGTGGCAATTCAGACAGCTCTGTCCTTTGGATCATACGTTCTGTCTAGAATGGCTATTGGAGAAATACTGCAGGAATGGGAATATTGTAGTTGAGATGGCCTTTGAATGCACACGTTGTGCTTAAACGTTAATAATTTGAAAAATCAACTGTGACGATGTATAGGGATGCTGAATTACTCACACTTTTCTTTTATGTTCCTGTCCTTTAGGGGGAAAATGTTTGTATGTGTTTAATAGGGACTGCTTTTTATTAAAAAAAAGAAGTGCAGATTCAGAGGTGTTTATTTGATGAACAGCAAATCCAGACTTCGGTCAAGTAGTGAAAAGATGAGTTTGGCTGAAATTCTGCGTACGTATGGTACCTTAACTTTCACTTCCCAAACTTGCAGTGAAGTCACAAAGAAATCCCTTTAAGCAGCCTGGTGCTCCTTCAGGGATGAGTATGAAGCTACCTGGACTGAATTGATGCTAAAATTCCCATCTTGACAGTTTACCACTTAACAATTTCTTTCAATAAACTATCCAGCTGCTTATAGTTAAACATGCTAATAGTTCTCTTTCTGAAAATTTGGAATCCTCAAGTTCCTTTTAATTACTAGATTAAAAAAGACAAATAGTGCCAAGGTATTTACTTGATGGCATGCTGCTTCTCCTTTCATCACTGAAGTATGATGCCTGCAGTTTCTACTACTTGTGATAACAGACCCTGGAGAAGAAAATAATCTTTATTATTTAATTTTTAAGTCTGAATTCGCTATTCTTTTCTCAGTGCTCCTCATTGAGAACTGGGCTGTTCTTCATTAGCCAGCAGGAGGCACGCGTTCCATTTACTGAGCAATATTAGACTTGCTAAGAGAGATGCCAGAACTCCAGGCTCAGAGTACAGTGACTGCACTGCACACTCTTTGAAGTCTTGAACTTAAAATTGCAAGGGGCAGAGAAGAATCATTTAGGAGAAAGCAGCCAATGGTGTGAATTTAGATCCCAGCTGACAGTGCTGGGGATGGTTAAGTGCTGAGATACCGAATTCATGACCTAGAAAAAGAAATGTTGATTAGCCAGTAGTTGGTGGAGCTCCAGAAACCAGGTTGCTGAGCACTTTTTTATTTGATCAAATCATTCCATGGACTGTAAAAGATAGAGCAGGGAGATGACTTGAATATCTCCGACAATGTACAGATGACTTTTCGTTCCTGTTCAAACTGTGAGAAACTCATTCACATAATTTGTGAACAGTGAGGACTGTGAACAATGATTTTCTTTCATAATGCTTTGGTTGTTATGACACCTTCTGGTTGTAAATTTCAGTTAATTAATGGTAATTATTACATCCAGAGCATCTTTGAGGCCAGTGTGATGCAATAAGTGAAGGTACCATCACCTTCTTCTCATGTAAGTCCTTCTGTACGTGACAAGTTCATGTTCTGTCATGCCCATGGGGACAGATCTTTTCTTCCTGACATACTGACCCAGGCAGAACCAAGATGCTTTGTGGCTGTGGAGTTTCAAACTTGCGTAGCCTTCCAGGTGTCAGTCATGCAGCTCCTTCATGCATATTTGATTTCTGCCTTGAGTGGTAATATCCTTGCTTTTAATGTATGTGCATGTTGTGCAGTTGCTGTGGGAACCATATCTTTGAGGTTACGTGATTTAAAAAAAAAAAAAGTATTTATAGATTCTATTTATTTTGCTTATGAATCAACGCGTTAATATTGATGCAATGGAAGAAGAAAGGAAAACAAACTTCTGAACAGAAAGCACAACATCAAACACAGATCTGTTTGTTTTTCTCTACAGCAGAGTTCCCACAACAGGCACAATTGCAGCAACAGAAAGGGAAAAAAAAATATACAAAACAAGAGAAGACAGAACAGGATAAAGCAAGCAGCAGACAGCTGAGTAGTTAATTTAAGTTGTTAAGACCATGTTTACCAGTCATGCAATGAGACTGCAAAGTATCATGGCATCTTCTTCTGGTTCTTGCTATGGGGCCCCTGGCACTGAAGCTCGCCTAAGATGTGAGGTCAGTGCAGCAATCTGCTTGATGCTGGTGCCATGACGATCCCTAGGGTCTGGATGGTCACAGGGAGGGGTTCTGGGGTGGCCAGCCAGGCTTCAGGTTCTCCTGAGCTCCCCTGAGGGAGGACTGCAGAGGAAGGATCCAGTATTGCCCTAATACATAGGAAGACATGAGGAGAGTTTAGCTGGGCTGGTTTAGCACTTCCTTCTCAGATGTGCTTTTTCTGTACTGCCAGTATGTGAACTACAGCCACAGGAGGTGTGTGATTTCAATGAAATGTGAAAGGGAAAGGGAATTCTTGCAGCTGAGGGGGCTGGGCGCGAGCTGGGCAGGGCTGGGAAGCGTGAGGGGTGTGAATATGTATGAGACTCTAATTGGCTCCCATATGTAATCAAGGTGCCTGCAGTTCCAGGAACATCACCTAATTGTTGTAACCAATTAACAAGTTAGAGTCTCTTAGAGCCACGCTGTCCCGTGCAATTCATTCCAAGAGCGAGGAGAGGAATAGCCTGTGAGAGCTTCCTGCAGATTAGAGTACCTGGGGCTCCTGGGTAGAGCAGGTCACACTGATGTTGTCCCAGCATCACCTCTTGACCTCCTTTGGGTCACGAACTGGCGTTGTCTCTTGGTGTTCTCAGTGTGACAGAAGCCCGTGCTGCAATAGGTTGTGCTTCCCTGGTGTCAGGGCAGGCTGTGTTAGGAAGCACTGAGCAGCACTGGGCCCTGGTTCTCAGAGTCTAAGAACTTCTCCTGAGCTTAATGCATTCATCACTGCGGCATTCATGTGTGTGCCGAGGAGATGCCAGGCTGTGCTGGGGCTCTGTGGGCACATAAAATCATGTTGGGAACAACCTGCAAGATCTAGTCCAACCATTCTCCCATTACCATATTAGAGCTGGCAGCACCCGATTCTTTGTGGCATTTGAGCAAGCATCCCTCCTCACCTTACCTCTTCACCACCAGTTCTGAACGTAGGCTTGCTGGGTTTTTAAGTGCACAGTCCCAGTCCTTTTGTCTGCTTCCTATAACTATCTTAATTGTTTATCTCTCTCTTTTTTCTTTTTCTTAAATGTCAATTCAGTTTTCCTTGTTCCATGCAGAACGTAAGGTTGCTTTTTCTTCTCCCTCCAGCATTTCAAGTCCCTTCACCTGCTTCTCTGATTGTTTGTCTCTGTCTGGTTCTCCTGTTTTCTCCTCGGCCATTCCCAGTGCCTTTACCCACCCATACTGCTGCATCTTTCCTTTTCAGCACATTTGAACTACAAGGCAATAGAAATGCTCTTTGTCTTTGATATCATCATGTGATATATTTAAAAAAATAATGTTTTTTACTGATTCAACAAAGATTTATAGCAGATTTTAAATAGTCTTTAGCCTGGAAAACTAAGGGATTTTTTTCTTTGTCCAGAACAGAAATAAAGCTAAACCCATTTGGAATGCATAGCAATTCAATGCAATAGTCATGTCTGACACGGTTGTATTTACTTCTATTATAACACAATTCTCTGCAGACAAGTCAGCAGAGAGAACTACACTGTAAGCACGAGAGCCTCTGCTTCTGTGTATGATTACAGCTCATTTTGGTGGCACAGATTTCTCTGGCAACAGAGCACTTAATAGTGGACCAAGATTCCCCAAACCCCATGTTATTTGTCCCTACCTCATTTCCAGATTCAGTTATTTACAAATAAAGCCAGTTACAGGGTGCATTAGAACTTAATTCTGTGATTGATGATTTTGCTTCTGCTGGTAACTAAACTCCCTTTCTACTACAGAGGGACAGTGTTGGAGCCAAAGCAAGGGGCAAGATTATGCTGGCCTCTTCATCTACTGATTATTATGTTTTCTGGAAGGTAATTATTTTCCCTCCTCTCTGATCGATGTAGTCTGATATCCATTTAATCTGTAGTCTGTAGCTACAAAAGGCAGAAACACGAGGAACCCAAAATGATGTGTTTTCCCAGTAGGCTTAAAGAAAATTGTGGAGCAGACTTCCAGGCCATTGCTGTTTTCTGCATGGATGTTGCAGCTGTTTTAGATAAGAACGTTGTTGCCACTGTATTGAATGGATTTTATATGATGGTATAAATATGTCAATTAGTATTTCAATTAGCATCCGTGACTAATCCTGCCCACGCTGGGAAGTTGCAGTATGCCAGTTCCTTACCAAAGGGTATGTTTGTGTTCCTTTGTTATTCAACTCTACTGTTAGTTGGTAACTTGAATAGTGGGGATAGGACAAATTATGAGCTTTCTTCTTCATGGGAGGTGAAGGATTGGATAGAAACGTTCAGCAGAGGGCGAGGTCCCAATTCTCCTGCACTGTACGAAATTCTGTGTTCTATTGCACACTGTGCATCAACTCCTACAGGCTTTCTTTCAAATGGTTGAATGCTCCAAAGTTTCTATGAACTTTGTAAAGGACTTTGTCATACAGTTTTGTTCTCCTGGTCTCTGGCTGATGGCATACCTCCTTAAAAGTCTCATTAAATTGCTTATCCTTATCTTTACTGACATGCCATCTGTGCCATCATCTTCATCTATGGCGAAACCACTTTGTATTGCCTTACCAGTGTAAGTGGTCTTTTATTTAACTTAAAATTCTGTGAGAAATTAATCTGCTGATGTTTCATAGTGAGAATAACGTAGTCTTCAAATGTAAACAGAGCCAAAGCAATGAAAGGAAATGGGTTTATGGTGCTCTGTTCTGATAACCCCCTGCGAAGAAGGGATTTCTCATTTTTCATTATTTCTATTTTGCCAGTAGAGGGCACAAGTGCTTAAATCACATGAGCTCCGCACGCGGTGTGTTGTGCTGAAAGCAATTAAAAAATATATAAATAAAGAAATATAAATCTATTTCCATTAACGAACATATAGGGGAGTTTTTCTCCGTTATCAGGAACTGCTAACAGCAAAAAAAGGTTAAAGGTTTAAAGAATGTTGTGTTCCAGACGTGCAAGAGTGTTTGGGTCTTGCTGTAGTTTGCTGGCAGAAAGCAATGCTTGGGGCAATACAGTGAAGGGAAAGAAGGATAAAGAGACAGCAGTGCCTTGGTACAATCTTACTGTAAAATCATCAAACACAAATTAGCTGCTTGTAGATACTGAGAATTAGAAGGCTTGGGATTTGTGTATTCCAATTTTATATATAAAAATTTGGCAAATTTTATTAAACAAACAAACAAACAAAAATAAAGCTCCCACCTGCACTGGAAAATCAATTCTTGGGGTAATTTTTGGTTGTATTGTTCTATCTGACATTCATGGAATGGAAATGAGAAAGGAGGAAAAACCATGGGCTAAATAATGACAAAAAGAACAGTTGTGCCTTGTATGCACATCTCATGATAGGCTTGGCCCAGTGCTTATTTCTAGAAAAGCTTTTAAAAATCCCCAATTTGATAGATTGGTGGCTTCCTTGAATCGTAAAGGAACAATGAATTAACAGTAGGACAAAGTTTAACAACATTCAGACACAACTGTGACTTTCTTCTCCTTTCTGCCCAGTGCCTATACATTTTTGAAGATATCTACGTGCAGTATTTAGAACTGATTTCTTTGTCTTGTTGCTGACTTTTGCTGAAGTGCTGCAGCTGAGGAGCAGCTTTCCTCGTGCCTGCAGTTCTTCTTGCAATACTCTGTAACTGAACTGAGCAGCAGAGTAACTTAGAGTTAGCAATCGCTTACTTAATAAGCGCGTGTTCCAACACCTCCAGATCCCTCTGTCTTCACATGGGTGCCTCTACAAGGCAGAACTACAATGACTTTCCAATTGAAAACAAGGAGGAACAGCTGTGTGGGACCTCTACCCTCCTGGAATGCGTTTTATCAGCGCAGGGACACAGTGCAAACACAGCTGAATGCTTCGGGTGATTAAATATAATCTGAATTAGAAACTGTATTTGTTGGATGCTGTAGCTGCATGCATTACATATATGAAAAACGTTGATAATTTTAGAACAGGTATGCACAAATGCTAATTAAAATCTCTGATTCTGTATTTGGAGTTGGATGGCAATGCATTCTTTATTTCCAATACAAGTTCCACAACTCATTTGTGCTAGACAACAAGATGAGCACATGAATGTCCTCAGGATCTTCCTTCTTATTTTAGAGTTTTCTGAGGTTCTTTTACAATTGGTTTCAGTACGTAAAAGTCTGCAACTGCCCTCATGTTGAGATCCAATGACATTTTGGTTGGAGGTCGTTTATAATACTGCTTTCCTTATTGTTTCTGTTCAAAGTGCACTTGCATGGAGCCATTTGTATTCATTACAGATGCAGAGTCTTCCCATCAGGGTATTTATAGATCTCAAAATTATTAGTGCTTGATTTAGGAAAGCATTCTTAAGCAAGACAGGAACGAAAGCATATGTTTTCACAGAGACAGAGATAAATACTGGCTGAAATATTTCACTGAACTCAAGTTCTTGGGACACTTTCCATCTAGCTACTATTCAGGTATGCTGTTTTTCCTTTTGTTTTGTTTTTTTTTTTTCATGGGTTGGCATTATTTACGTTCATGGTTTTCTCTGCCTGCTCTTGATCCTGCTGACAAAGTTTAACATTAAGTGCACTTAATCTTACTTTTCTTCAGGCGTGTTTGGAATGCCTGAGTAAACTCATGAATGAGATTTGCATGATGCTAAAACCCAAACCTATTTCATCATGTTAAAATTAGAAGAGTCAGGTGATTTTCAAGACCTACATACAGAACTACAGTGCTGGAGCACAGCTCCCTGCTTGCACAGAGGATGCTATATAACCAGTTGATGGGTGATATGATGAAGATAATTCCTGGGTTTGGGTGTTGTGATGACTGCCTTGAATTTCCCAGCTAGAACTGAAAGCTCTGGAGGTGACTAAAACACAGCACTGCATTTGGAAATAAATACCGTGTGTTACAGAAATGAAAATATGTATTCTTGTAACTTCTGTTGAGCATAATGAAAAATCATTCACGCTAAGAAGGGAAGGAGGAGTAGCCGACAGTTTCCTCCACTCCTCCAGCATGATCACATTTCAGAATGCTTTTAAGGAGTATTTCTTCACTGCTCAAAAATTTACTAACCACATCTTTACTGGCAATGGCTGTCTATGCTTTGGTTTCTGTCTTCCAGCTCTTAACAGTAAACTCAGAGTGGTGCTTTGGATGCATTTAAGCACTGGGTGTTCAACTCCCAGCATGAGATTGGAGTGGTTTCCCATTCTGTTAGAGCCCTCATGCCAGGAGAGCTCCTTGGGTTGTTGTGAACAAATACCCCACTTCTCCACTGCACTCTTGGTAATATTAAAGCATCAGATTTAGAAAACATTCTATATTTAGCAAACTGCTGAACAGTGTGTGAGGCACTTTGTTTGAACAAAGAATGGCAGGGTTGTGGGAATATAACTTTGCATTTAATTCTATTTGATTAGGAAAGCTACCAGTCTGTCACTTAGCTTTCAGGACAGCCTTAAAATGTCTTTGCCTTCCACTGAGTTGCTAGTCAGGCCTCCAGGCATCAGGTTTGCTTCTGCTTAGCATTCCAACTCAAGGTTGCCAGTTAATATATAATGATAAGAACAGATCCTTCGCATTTTAATAGAGATCACAAAATCAGGCGGAAGTACTGTGAGAATAACTTGATATATAGGGAAGTAATTCTACTTTAATGCCTAGTAGTTGCAGATGTTCAGATTACTGTAATGTTATTAAAATGAGCATCTATTAATAAACAAATATTTCAATGACACAAATCTGCAACAAAAACAAAACTAAATTACCTGTTTATTGGCATTTCAGTCATTCATTTGTACCAGGAAAATGCCTGTACGTCTGCAAATGCCGTGCTCTCACCCTGTCCTCTTTCCCATAATTCACAGATTACTTTTATGCCTCCATCTACCAATATGTAAAATCATTTCACCATTTTAATTTTCTCTCTCTGTGATTTCAAGATATTGTATATCAGTTTGCACTCACTGGGCACTTAACCTTCCTATTATCATTTTCTTTCTGTATCGTGCTCTCTGGTATGACAACACATAACTCACTTTCTTTTATCAGTTTCGTATTAGTCACTGTGGTCTGATCTGGGTTCGGGCTGCATTAAGGAAATTTGCATCCATACAGCAACACCGCTGTGGTTATCACCAGCATAAACCTTTAATGCATACAGCTGGTGTCAGGGCAAAGCGAGGTTTTCAGTGCTGCCATTTAATCCAGTCACATAATTAATTTCCTTAATACAGACAGGGCCTCTCATTAGCCTCCCCCTCCCCGTCCTTCCCCCTGCTGCTCCAAACACCATTTGCACTCTCTGTTTATTAGCACCAACAGGAGCTCATGGAGACAAGGAAATGAAATTTTTAAGATACTGGTGATTCAATCAATTGCATTTGATGCCAAAGTAAGTGTTACCATTGACTCCACTGAAATTGGGCTAGACTGTTGCTACTAAAAATACTCCTCCTAGACCTGTGGAGAGCAGAGTTACACGAAACAGTGGTAAAATGCAGATGGCCATTGGTGTGGGGAGCATGACCAGCACTGCTGTCAGTGACTGTGGAGCAAGGATGGGAGGGCATGCAGCTGATGGCCTGGCACAGCCACAGCAGGGAGTGCTGGGCTCAAGGAGACTGTGGATTATCTTGTGACATACAGATCCAAAATGCCACCTAGCTACTGCATCTGATGTTGGCCTTGAAGAAATGCAAAACGTATTATTGTCCCTGCAGAGCAAGACCTTGGGAAAGTGGCATCAACGTTGGCTTAGAAAGAGAAACTCTTATTAAAAATGAGAATGATTGGCTATGTGTTACACATTTTTAAATGTGAGGTTTTGTGAATAGTACTGGAGAAAGTAGGTTGTTATATACCTTCAACTGCATCCAAAGCATCATATATTTTGTCTGTATATTTTGGTCATTGACATTACTGTGCCTGAAAGTGTGATTGGAAAATGGAGTCTATAAAAACCCTTATACCCAGAAAGATGGAAAACTGTGTTTACAACTGCTTATCTAATTTTTAAAATTCTATTGCCTGGTGGCCAATTCAGATTCAAGGAACTGATCAGTCTGCTTCCAAAGAAACAGCTTAGTGGTGATTCCTGTCCAGTGGTGATGGCAGAGCAACAGCCTGCTGGCTACGTATCCATGTGACCCTACACCCCTTTTGCAGAGCAATTCGGTTTAAGCTTGAGGTGACTTAGTTGGTATTTTTGCCAGTGGACAGGAGAGATTTTGCAATTGAAGGTGTCTAGGAGACAAGCTATGATTGATTTGTTCCCTGGAGGAAATTGTGGTGGATCTGAGCCTACTTGTTACTGGTGGCTAAATTCTATCTAAAAACCTGGAAAAAACAAGGGCTGTCACAGCACATAGCAGGCAACAGCAGAAAGCAGTTCTATAGGCAATGCATGGGTTCAAAACACAGGTGGAAAGCATGACTTGAAAGCAGACATAGCAACTATGGCAGTTGGCAGAGCTGTGTGAGGGCTGCAATCAGCAGAGCAGGTGCTCTGATAGCTGTCATTTGTGCCAGCTGATACCAGGATGGAGGTGGTTAATTTGAGTCTCCCAACCAGATTATTAATTATTAACTGGCAAGTTTTTTAGCTGATTTACTTAAATATCATATTCATTTATCTGCTTATACCCATGCCACACTCATAAATTAGTTTCCTCTTTTTTTTTTTTCCATGTTAATCCTTAAGAAGCATTAATTAGACAACACTACAGCAGAAGCATTGCTGTCCTTCTCATGTAATTCCTGTGATGTGCTGTCAGTGATGTTTGAATGACAGGTGGGAATGAAAAAAAATCATTAGGCTGGAAGCAACACGAGACGTTTAGTTAAATTATTATTGAGCGTGAGTATTAGAGAAGCATTCTGGAGATCTGGATGGCAGAAGGGCATCGTGGTGTCAGGTGGTGTGTGGAAAATGTGCCATTTAGCCCCAGAGTCTTCTGTCTGCAAATTGATTATCTTCACAAGTGTATGGTAAAATAGCAAGTTTGCAGTGTTTCCTGAAGTGAATAATACAGGAAAAAATACTTGCCAAGTGACTATTTCTAAGTATTACAAAATAAGTGAGGGGAAGAGTGCTCTATTTTCTTAACTCCTCTTCCCAAAGGTTGGTCAGGTCTTTGACTTCACAATCTCATAAAGTGCTTGCCTGGCAAACTTCAGAAAACCTGCATCTTTTCTATGGAGCAACTTGCTAGCTGTGATAGGGAATTGAAGTCCCTCATTTAAATAATTACTGAAACTGAAAAATGTATTAGTTGGCAGTGGCAGTCAAAAGGTGGGACTGGGTGGGAGGCAGACAAGGGCACTGGGCACTGGGGAAGGCAAACTGCAAAATGCATTCTCAACATTTTCTCTCCTCTGGTTGGTCAAGCATAAAATAGTGGCATAAAAACCCTGTGCTGATCTGGCACAGCTGATGCTAACAAGTTGAGAGCCACGCCGTAGGGCTGTGACCCTGCCAGCTCTCGCATGCCCAGAAGAACCAGGTGTAATAAATGTGAGCATGCCAGGTGTGCAGAGCTGCCCATGGCACTTTGGGCTTTGCTCCTTGTGGACCCACGCGCTGCAGAGGCATTCATAGCTGCCGTTGTGCCACCTGTGCTGGGGGCTGCTGTAAAACTAGAGCTTGGCCCTTGTCCTGTAAGAATGCTTAAAAAAGGCAATTCTAGGCAAAAGCCCAAGGGTGGATTTTAAGACATAGGATTCCATGCTTTAGGCCCTTGCCTGACTGGTAGCAACAGACTGAGCTCCTGCTCTGTGCCAAAGCTGAGCTGAACCATGTTAGTCTGCGTCTCAGTGCTCAGCTCATGAGTGGGAGCTCGTTATATCACAGTTACTCCATCACCTCTATGAGTCCTATGCGATTGCACTCTGCCAATTAAAAACGTCTCGTAGTTTTTCAGAGATAATTTATTTTTTTTGACATCCTTTTCTCAGAGCGGTGCCACATTTCATTACAGAAGCGATTGCATTTCAGTGTCAGACAGCCCTTAATTACAGACGCAGACATTCACGGGAAGGTAACGAAGGTCTCCTCGGGTCCTCGCAGTGCACGGGATCCCAGAAGCTGTGCCAGCAGTTGGCACCTTCCGCAAAATAGAGCTGAGGGGAAACAGGGGCAGCGTGTGCTTCACTGCACCGTGCATCGCCCTGCGCGGCGAGGATCCTGGAAGGTAACGCGGCTTTGGGAAACGCACTGCTGGCTGTCGTAAGGGGCTTACAGGAGTTCTGCTCAGCTTCGCTGCAGCTGCGCAGCTCTAACAGCGCGATCACCTGGCGCGAGGCTCAACGAAACGTCTCCCCGTCTCATGCACGGAGGCCGACGCGAACCTTTGAGTCCGGGCTAAGGAGCCCAGCCATCGCACCAAGTTTTTGCCGAAGCTCCGCACGCGCCGCCCCTCCCTCAGCGCCGCTCCCCCGGGCTCTGCCCGCCTGGCGGCCCCGGGCACGGCGGCGGCAGCGCGTGTGGGCGGGCAGCTCGCGCCGATCCCGCCCCGCGCCTGGAGCTCGGCGCTCCCTGCTCCAGAAGAAGCGTCGGGCGCTGCGGGAGCCGCAGGATTACGGCGGGGCCGCTCGGCGGGTGCGCGTCTTCGCGTTCGGACTGCGGGCGGGGCGGCTCGGTCCGAGAGAGTCGGTCCGGCGGCCGCGGGGCGCCTCGTTCGCTCGGCCCGGCGGTGGGGACCCGGCCGCGGTCGTGCGGCTGTCGGCGGCGGCTCCTCTCTCGGCTCCGGGTTTTTTTCGCTGCCTTTACGGACGAGGAAAGGAGAAGCGGCGGTGCGGGCGCTGGGTGCGTGCCCGGGATCTCTCGCTGCCCGCCGGCTGCGGTCGCCCTGCCCAGCACGGTACGTCCCCTCCTGCGCGGCTCGCTGCGTTCTCGCACGTTTTATTTCGGAGATGCCCTCGGGGCGCTGCGTGCGGCTGTTCCTGAGCGCCGCCCGAAGTTCGGAGCGGTTCTGCCTTAGGGCTGCGCTGTCCGGCTTTGCTTTTGCAGGTAACCGTCTGAAATTCAGCGAGAGCGCGCGCTGCTACTTCTCTTATTTGGCGTCGGTGTGCGAGCCGGCAGCCCCGCTTTGCTTTCGCATCGCGGAGGGCCGCTCCGTTCCGCTGAATTCTGCCCAGAACTTTTCCAGCGGGCGCAGTTGGGGCTGCACGGGTTTGCTCCGCGCCCGTCCCTGCAGCAGCAGCAGCAGCAGCACGCGGCTCCGCGCCGCCGCCCCGTGCCGCTCCCCGCCGCGCCGCCCCGCTGCTCCTCGGGCGGCTCGTGGCGTTCGGGGTGCTGAGCGGCGCTGGGTGACCTTGTTGCTGCTCTGATTAACCCAAATTCGAGAGCCGACAGCCCGTTTCGAATGGGAAGTGTGGCAGCCCCAGCCTCGGGTGCGAGCTGCTTGATCAAGATTGCTGTGTTAATGGCATTGCTGCTGATGTGTGCGTGTCGTACCGATCTTAGGGTGCTTGTTTGATACGAGAGAAAATATCACAGGGCCGGGAGCAGCAAACTCTTTAAACTATTGACTGATGCTTTTTGCGCGAGGAATTTGAACTCGCTGGAGCTGCATGCTGGGTTTGCCGGAGATGCACTCGTTGCTGCTTTAAACCTGTGGGAAGTTGTGAACAAAATATTGAAACGAGGAGTGGAAATGCTGGGCTGGCTGTAAGCATCTCAGCCCTCTGCGGGGTTATTCCTGGTAAGTTGGCACGAGACTTTCCGAGGCAAACTGTGGCGTTTGTGAAAGGATTTAAGGGAAAATGGTGCAGTAAACGCGTGTGGTTCTTAGCGGAGCGCTGCTGATCTGATGTCAGGACTGCGGCTTGAAGGTGCGTTGTGCTGCGAGCCCCGTACAGCTCCCCTGCTCATCAGTCACCTGCGGGCTCCGTAGGGTTTCTGCTTCTCTGCGTTCTCTGTCCTAGCGCTACCTTATGCTGGGAGCAAGCTGGGCTGAGCCGAGGGCGTTGCAGCAAGCAGCGGTGCAGCGCTGCTCTGGGTGCTGAGGGCTGCAGGATGGCATCGCCGCCTGTGCCTGGGGACGGGCGCTCCTTGAGCTGAGCGCTGGGCTGGAGCTGCGCCGTGCAGCTGCGTGCTGCTGGGGCGCTGAGGTGGGACGGTCGCCTTGTCTCAGCTCTGTACCCACAACGGCGGTGGCCGTGCGGTCCCAAGGCTGCACATCCATACCTGGGGGCTGTGGGCCCTCAAAGCACCTCGGTGTTGGTGGAGAGCAAGTCTTGTAGGCGTGAGCAGCACCGACGTACGTTGTGACTGCCTCCTGTAATGCTTCTGCAAGGGCTTGTCCTCCAAACATAACACTGCAAGGCATCTGTGCAAGTGGAACATTTGTTTTCTTGGAGCAGAACTTGCTGTGCTTCATATGTTCTAGTGACAGTGCTGTCATGGGAAGCTCCTGCACTTTGGTTTGAATTTTTAGGTGTTTGTTTTTTGTTTTTTCTTTGTGGTAGAAACTGACTCTCCAGGTGCCATAAGCCCGTAGTTTTGTATCGCTGTAATTGGTTATTACGCATTAGGTGCCATCCACAAACATGGTTTTCCACTATTCTGAACCAATGAGAAATGTGGTGTGTTGCTGTTATCGGTGAGGAGCCAGAAAGCCTACTGAGAGAGGGGAGGAATCATCAGAGCTGAGGAATGACTGCACTGAGTGTGCTTCTCGGGTATGGGAAAGACTTCGGATGAATTAATTATGAGATTTAATGGAAATTGGGATAAGTGGGCTGTCTGTTCATCTGTTGAGGTTGGTTGTTTTTTTGGTCTGTTTTAATTTTTAACCTTGGTGCTTACTTTGGCATCTGGGTCTGTCATGTTCTGATAACAAATATGTTATCTTCTGATTCATATTTAGAAATCAGCACGATATTACAGTCATATAAGATGCAAACATGCATGTGTTCAAGCTGAGTGCTACTAAAATTACAGGTGTCTGTACAGGATGACTTCTTCAAGAGCCTGTTGTGATGAATGCATTGCTTAAAGTCACGTTGTACATGGATGATGCCAAAATGGATTAAATGTCAAGATACTCTGAAAGCAACTTTTGTTTAAAGAAGTTTAGAAACGTATTCTTCTTGTTCTTCAGGGTGGTTTCCATGGCATGCTCAACCCCTGGAAATGAAGGGGCAGAAGACTCACTTTAGTGCTCATGATGTGAACGGTTGTGCTTTTGCTGCTGTCCTTAATGAAGCACCTGCGGTGGCAGGAAGTCTTTTTCCAGCTCTTGTTTGCAGACCTACTACTTAAATTTCTGTCAGTGGCAGCCTCTTGCAGCCAAAGCAGGGACGGATCCATCACTGATTTTGCCAATTAAAAACAATTAAAATGCAGAAGCATGAACTTGATAGAGCTGCAGTCTTCTCTAATGCTAACGTCTTCACCTTTGATTTAATGAAGCTGTTCAGAGTCACAGCCCCACTTCTTGATGCAGAATTGAGTATCCAGATTTCATAGCATGTGGTGTAGGAGAATGCATTGGAGGAGGAATTTAACGAATCATTGGCGATGCTTTGTCATGTGCCTTAACTCAGGAAAGGATCGGAGAGAGGCTGCGGGACTGCATGGAGCGAGATACATCCCTGTTTAAAGGTACTGATTTGGTGCTCAGGCAGCCATGTCTCTCTCGTGTCCATTGACACAGATGAAAATCAGCCCCAAGCTGGTGGTGATGTTGGATGGCCTTTGCAGCAGGTGTTCTGACAGAGTTTGGGTAACGAGTGGAAGGAGAAAAAGTATTTGATTGCAGTCATAGAGTCATTAACAGTCAGAAGGACCTCTGGGATCATCTAGTCCAACTGCCAGCCCATCCCCAAGTCGATTAAAATTTGCTATCTGTGGAATTTCAGTGTGTTGCATCATAGAAAGAGAAGAGGTCCTGATACAGGCTGAGGGGAGGGGCAGAAGTTCAGAAGTTCTGCCACGTTTTTATTCTTGTTCTTGGTTGCATGAAGAAAGAGAGGTGCTGGTTTGGAGTAATGGGGATGGCTGGTTGATTAGAACTGAGCTCGTAATGCTTGTAACAGTGGCTTCATTTGGAACAGTTGTTGATTTTACACTCTTGAAGAAGCACTTTTTAATGTATTAAAGTAAAATATTCTTCAAAACCAGTGAGAGCTTTCATCTTGCATAACTGACGTGTTTTTCTGTTCCTAGCTATCACTTTTAAGTAATGGTCTCTCAAAGAATAAATAAATGGATCAATGTAAGGAATAATTAGCTGGCAGGGCTGCTGCGTTTCCAGCTGAGTAACGCAGCGGTTGTTGCTGCTCAAGTGCTCAGTGCTGACCCACGTCCCATCTGAAACCTGTTTGTGCTCTCTGGAGAAACTTATCTGGTGAGAATGGATGGTGTTTGAAGACAGCATGCGTATATTTTAATATTTTGAAAACGCTGCGTGTAGGAAACGCTCTGTTTGCAGCGTTTGCCTTCGTGTGGTGCACAAAGCATTTAAAAGATGAGTGGTGGAACTGCCAACATGGTGAGCCCCAAGGAAACAGGTCCGAATGGAATTCTGAGCAAGAGAGGAGAAGGGAAACAGAAGGAGCAGGCTTGGCTGAGGAGTGCTCCTTGATTGGGCATTTGTGGGATGCAGAGTAAGAACAAAATGGAGGGCTCCTCCGTGAGGCGGTTGCACTGCGAACTGCTGCCGGTTGTGATGGGCTGAGCGCAGGTGTGAGGATCTCCTTGAGGGGAAATGCACAGTTTTTATTTAAAAAACAACTATTCCTGTCTTCAGTGTACTGACTGATGTTTTTTTTCCTCTTGCTCTGCTCTAATGTCCGTGCCATGTTTGCAGTTTGGGGAACGTATTTCAGTTCAGTACAACTCGACGGTTCCAAGCAGTGCTGTTGCTTAGCATACTTAGGTCTTTTATGAAATTTAAAATATAATAAATTACAGCTATTTGTAGCTATAGACCTGTATTTGGAAAAAATTGGTGGGGAAAATCAACTATTTTTCCACAGCCTGACTTAATGTAAGGCATGGCCAGTGTCCCTCTCACTCGTGCTGAGGTCAGAACAATCATTTTCAGCCTTTTGCACTGCTTGACTACATAAGGAGCAATCCAGTCTAATCCAATCCAGAACAGGTCAGTGAATGATAAATGTAGTTTAGCTTACAAGCATACTGATGTTCACAGTTCATTTACAGAAAAATCATGCATCTCTGCTTCTGAAGACTCTCCATTTGTTAAAATCAGCTTCTCTTGGAATTCACAGTACAGCATGAGATGAAAGAAACTGCTTTAATGGCATATTATTGTGGAAATATTTTACGTGTAAAAACTGGGGTATCAGACTGCTATGATTCACGCAGAAGCCATAATTATTGAATCTAACCAAGTATTTTAATTTCGTTCTGGCTTAAGTAAGGTTTATGCAAATAGCTAAAGGTACCTTTTTCCCCATTGATCCTTTCAGTCAGATTATGGGCTGCATGTGTACCTGAGGGAACAGGGTCTTGTCTTTGCTACCCGTTACCTTAGGGAGCATCATGGAAATAATGGTTGGAATACTGATGGAAGAGAGCTGCTGGCCAGGCAGTGAGCTCTGGTGGGCCTGAGCTGTGTGTGGGCTTCAGGGCAGCAGTGCTGCCTGGACAGTGGGGCTGTGCCGTGGTGTAACCTGTATCTGCAGAAAAATAATGTCTTTATTTCCAAAGTTTGTGATTTAAAAACCACCAGTATTGACTACACCAGCCATTTTCTTCATTAAATAGTAACTTTTTTGTCACTTTCTGTTTTAAGTACAGTGCAGGTCAGCATATGTGCAAATGAATGGTAGGAGAGCTCTGTGCTGCATCCTCAGTTCTTTAACGTGTCAGCCAAACGTGTTGATGTAGATTGTAAATGATAATAAAAAGAAAAGGCTGTGCATGCATGTATCTTTTACTAGGGTAATTTGTAAAGCACGGGATTCTGCTAGGTCAGTGCCTGACCACCAGCAGCTCCTCCATGGGAGCGTGCTGTGCTCCTGGAATGTGCTTCTGGATAACCACCGCTCTGAAATCTGCTCTTAAAACTTAGAAACAGAGGTGTATAGAAGCCTAGCAAGCAGGCTGAAAGTGATCAAGAGTTATTAGCATGTTCTTTCTCCTGTGTGCACCCAGAGTCTTTCCTTTCTGTTATTAAGACTAGCAGTAGACCCTTTCTTTTTAAATTCAGAATTTCAAATCTGGACTTCGTGCACTGTTCTCAGTTATGCAAATGCTATGTGAGAAATTCTTTGCTTATCAGCATTTTATAAAGTATTTGGAGTTAAAGTCCATATAATCTTTAAGGTTATTCCGCTGACTTTTCTGTCTGCAGTCAACTTTTTGTTGCGTTCGTAACATTTCTTACGGTAAGACCAGAGGGTATATTTAAATAGTTTCGAATAATTGCTGCAATTGATACACTATTTTAAAACAGCATGATTTATAAATGTAATGGTATGAGCAGTGTGGGATGATGATTATACAGATAATTATTGCGTGTTATCAAAGCAGTGAGGGTTTGAAGGTGGGATTTTTTCCTTAGTGTTGCCACAGTTACTGCAGAGATCTGTGTTGTCTTCTCCGCAGCTCTTGCTGGCAGTTGTTCTGAGCTTGTGTTTCTTCCCAGGGATGCTGGCCATCCGTGGGCCCCGTGGCACAGCCTCACATGGCAGCCCTGCTGCAGGCAGGTGGGATCTCAGGGCTGCAGTGAACGTATTTCCTCTTGCTGTAAAGCAGTTAAATCATATTACACCATTTTCTGTTATTTCCTACCTAGTGGAACATTGGGCTTTCTTAGAACAGTTTCATTAGAAAGTTCAGTGTGGTATGGTTTATTTCCATTCATCCAGGTGATGGTGTTGAGGGCTTTGTTCCACGAATGCTGTGGCTGTTAAATCTCTCCATGCTCTCTTTTCTACCCCTTCTCCTTTGAAATGTAGTCCTTTGGAATGCCGAAGGAAAGGGTAGTTGCAGAGAAACCAGAAATGCATTGGAGGAACAGCTGGTGCTCTTCATTTCTTCTGGTGCTGCCAACTGAGAAGGACGGGCGAAGGGCACAAGGACAGGAAGGAGGCTGTGCTTTGTCACGCTTTCAGGCTTTGTCCCTCAACACCAGAACAGAAGGAACCCCTGGCCCGTAGCTTGGGAGCCAGGTGCCCATCTCAAGACATATCTGCTCACGTGGAACCGAGTCTGTAGGTAAAGAGCAGAGCTGAGTTATTGCTGGAATGGGTCTTCTCTTGTTACGGTGTACTGTTGGTTTTGATTTTGTTTTTCTTCTACAGTGGGGTGTGTACCTGAATAGTTGGTGGGCCACTGCTTCCATTTTGAGTTGTAAATATCTGCCCCTGAAATGCGTATGAAACTTAAACCCTAACAGCGTCTCTGTCACATGAATCTGGGCTTCATTCATTTCACTGGTCCATACAGTGCAATTGTTAACAATGTCAGTTAAGTTCTCTTTAACCTTGGGATTTGAGAATAGAGTGCCTTACAGTTATTAAAAGGCAAGCTTTGCATTGAAAATTTGTACTGCATCATAGGGGAATTTATTTCAACATTGATTGATTGGAGTTAAAACAAGTGAGCAGCCTTGCTGCCTTTGAGAGATGCCTGTTAAGTGCTGGGTTCGAGCAATGCTGCTGGCTTTTGGACCGTTCAGGTCTGCATCTGGCTTTTTAGGAAAACTCCTAATGTTTTTGTACAGGAGCTGGCATTCGTTATATATTAGAACTGGCTCCAACCCTTTCCTTTCCATCTGTCCTAATTTTTGCTCGTGTTGACTAAATACATTGAGAGTGTGTTTTTTGACTGAAGATGAATGTGTGAAAATGAGTATCTGCTTTGGAGAGTCCATACTGAAAGGATAGACTCTGTAATTTTTCTCTCTTCTTTATTATGAGATTACATGTGAATATGCAAATTGGCTAGCATAAGAACTCCTACAGATTAATGGGTGTAATTTATTTGGGGTTTCCAAGTGTTCTCGTGTAGCTGCCTTTCCAATGAAGCAGAAGCTGCAGGATGCGGTGAATTGAAGCTTTCCCTGGGAATGCTGGTCAGGCTGGTAGGAGAATATAAATATTGGGTTTTCTCTTCGAAGTGTCTTTTCCAGCCTCTGTGTCTTGTGAACTGGATTACTGCTTAATGGCTTAAATCATTGGCAAATGCTGCTGAGCAATACTGCTGCAAACATTAATGGAAGCAAAAGTTGTTTAGCTGTTCTGTTAGTCAAATCAGTGGAGGTATAAAGTCAGTCCTTCGGGGATGTAGTGGAAGGGTGGTGCTTTTCCATTAAAGGCTGCTAGGGATAAGTTGGTCAACTGAGAACAGTGGAAAGGGAATCAGCAGCTGAGCCAGAAGGTGGATTTCTACCTTGATCCCCCCCTGTGGCTGTTCCCCACTTATGAGCATAAATACTTGCCTTGGTGGTTAATGGGTGGATTAACTGTTAGATAAAAGGTCAAATTTTATGGAATTTCTCCTAAAATCTATTCACAGTACCATCTGTGCTTAATAATGCTGTTGTTTCCTTTTTCTTCTGTAGCCAACATCTTTCTAATTTGTATCACTGAAAACCTCTAAATGGGTCAAATAGCTTGGGATCTTCAGGGAGGTGATTTGTAAATTGCTCCAGTCCTGCAGGGTCCTGCTTCAGGCAGATGTGCTTGTTGGATGGGCTGGATGTCGAACGGAATGGATGACTGCCTGCTGCTGTAAGTTTGGGGCATGACCAGGATTGAATTTGCTATTTCAAAATGAGATTTCTGTGTATTAACTTGAGTGTAACTGCTGAGTGGGACTGAGCACCAGAATATGGAAATGGAGAGAAAACGGTGCGACTTGATGAACAAATGCCATGCTTAAAAGAAAAACTAAGTATTTAGAGTCCCTTTAAATGTTGAGGACTGAAATATGCAAAAATGTTGGAAATGTGCAGGTTGGCTCTGTAGGTTTGGTGAATATCTACTGTTTGGTCTGTAGAACAACACTTAGGGCAGACCACTTGAAACACATCCCATGACCTGGCTTCCCTGCCGTGGAGGGGCAGTGCTGGCAGGATGCTGAGGCTCCCTGCTGAACGTCCCCTGGGATTTTTTTCATTTTTTTTCCTTTTGAGTTAAAGCCTGAGAGCATTAAAATGGAAAAGTGCTTCTTTGATTCTTTGCTTGAGGAAAGTGAATTGATCTGTTTTTTTTTAATCTGTTTTGTAACCTGATTTGAAACAGACAAACTAAACCAACTTTAACAGAGAGGGCTTTTATGTTTATCACCCACATGCTATACGTTTTATGCATCAGTCTCTAGTTCTCACATCTTATCTTTAGGATTTTATTTTATTTTATTTTTTACCTCTCTTCTGTTAATTCTGAAGCAAGCTGCTGAGGTCAGGTGGTTGCAGATGATGCTTTCATATGAAAAAGAAGATGGGGAAGAGGTCACAGTAGAAATGAGAGTTTTAGATACAAATTTGCAGAATTCATGAGCTGAGGCTGAGCTGTAGAGTTTTTAACACTCTCAAGCAATACAGGAAACATAAGTTTTTAAGTTTCTTTTATGTCAGTCATTGCTTTGTGGGGTGAAAAGCAGTTTTCTATGGTTTTTTTTTCCTTTCTTTCTTTTGGATAATAGCTAGAGAACAGCTAAGGGCAAAGAGAGGATCAAGTAACTTATTCTATAACCCTTGAATTTGACCTGCATCAGCCCTGTGTCTGCTCATTGCCAGGTGCAGGTGATGCCAGCTCTGCTGTTGGAGAAGTGTTGGTGTGGCTGAAGCCTCACAGTGCTGAATGCTGGGGAAAGCAGAGCTCTGGTTGGTGAGCCTTGTGTTGCTTCGTGTGGGGTCTCCAGCTGCAGTCCATAGCATCGGCTCAGGCATTTAAGCTTACATTTTTAAGCAGCACGCACCTCCCCTGAATAAAGATTTATTGATCGGACAGAGATGTTCTGTGTACTCGTTAGGTTTGTGTGCACATCATTAGTGGCATATGAATAGCCTCTATTTGTACACTGAGCATTTTCCACCAGAGAAGATACCTGTTTTGTTGCTTTGATCGTTAAAGATTTTATTATTCGTACCACGATAATAGTAATGAAAAAGCATGAGGTGGACCAAATGACTGCATGCTCTTGATGAAGATGACCCTTCCCTAGGTTGGATATTGACCAGCCCTAAGGACAGCACGCTCTGATGGCCTTCTGGCAAGGTAGCAGGAAGCAGCTGCTCACTGCAATGCCTGCCTCCTGCTTGGGCACTTTCTGTTTTGCCTTATTTCCTAATGTTGACTAAGCAATAGTTAATTTTGCCATTTCTGAGACAAAAGCTAACGTGAAAGCTAATTATTTTCTTTTTCCCCTTCTCCCCACCCCTCTGTTTGAGGTCTGCTGTGTTCCTCATTACTGCTCCTTGTCTCATGTTTTTGTTATTCTACAGAGTTTTGTTGAAATTGTAGTGGGAAGAAGTGCTGACACCTTTCAAAGAATTAGCCAAGGATTTGTGGTTTCGAGTACAATTACTGAAGTAGTCATGTGTAAGCAGTAGTTTTCCTTTCATATCTTTAGCTTCGTCTGCTTATGGATGTTCCAGTTCTTCATTAGAGTTGTTGTAATTATTGGACTTTGAATCTCGAGTTGACCATCTTTAGCAATACAGCAGCAGAGAAACTACAGATCTGTATAGTTCTGATGAAGAGCTGTGTTTGTAGTGCTTTGAGTGATGTGGTTTAGTCTACTTGAGAATCCTTTTTCCTTGGTAAGCTTAAAATGCAAGCAGAAGAGGTGCAATACTTAACTGTGCTCTTTTTGTGTGGCTGTTAGATGGTAACAAGTACAAACTTGGATGTCAGGGGGAAATTCTTTACAGAGAGAGCGGTGAGGTGCTGGAACAGCTGCCCAGAGAGGCTGTGGATGCACCGTCCATCCCTGGAGGTGTTCAAGGCCAGGTTGGATGGGGCCCTGGGCAGCCTGGGCTGGTATTAAATGTGGAGGCTGGTGGCCCTGCATGTGGCAGGGGCTTGGAGATTCATGATCCTTGAGGTCCCTTCCAACCCTGGCCATTCTGTGATTCCTTCCCTCTTCTCTGGAGAACAAAATAATGTGGTGGCTCTTGCTTGGCGCTTTGTTTCATAAGAAGTTCTTTGGTATTATGTAACTGGTTTGTTTGCTGGCACCTGGATGCTGCATTGTGTGTTTCATCAGGCCATGGGAAGCCCTTCTGCACATCTGTTCTTCAGCGCTGCTGGCTTTGACCTTGTCCTGTCCTGTCCCAAGAATATCTTTTGCTGGGATCCACTGTGGGCTGATTTTCATCTGAAAATAAACCACAGAGTTTATCAGAAGTCCATTCTTTGCCTAAAATACTTGGAGTATTTATAACTGTGTTGTTTCTACAAGCATTTCCAGATGACTGTAAAGCAGTTGCTTCTTAGGCTCTGTGTTGAAAATGCAAAACAATCTCATTTGTTGTCCAAGAAACTGGGCTTATTGTGCAGATACCAATTTTGTAAGAGGGAAACATCAAGGAGTACAAATATAGCACTTGTCTCCTCTACTGAACTGGATCTAAGTGTTAGTGGGTATATGCATAGATGTTTTTTTTCCCCTTTCTTTCTGTAGTGCAGAGTAACAGTACTCAGGAGGCACCATCCCAGATGTAACTTGAAAACTGTTGGTATCGCTGAACGTACTTCAGAGTTGGGAAAGTTGCATAAGCTCCTTATGCAAAGCTACTACCTTAAGCTGCTTAGCAAAGCTCCACCACCTCGTGTTTTCTGCCTTGAAGCGATTTTAGCATAACGTCATCTCCTTTTCGAGCATCTGAACATCTCAAGTCCATAGGTTAGATGATGTGCATAATTAGCTGCTCATGCCTGTCTGTTTTCCTGACAGAACAGAAAGCTCCCTTTGGCATAGTAGTGATTTTAAAAAAGCATCAGTAAAATATGCAGAAAGTGATGGAAAGCAGTATGGAAGGTACTAAACACATTGGGTGAGATTTACCCTGAAACATACACCACTTCTCTTTCGTTCTGAGATGGACACAGTTCTTCAGCACAGAGTAGGTGTGGGTTCTGAGTCCTTCCATCCCCTTAACTCACCTCCAGTGTCCTGGCCATGGTCTGGTAGTGGAGCACTGCTGCTCCCTGATGCCTCTTCCACTGTAGCAAGATGAGAGTTGTTTGTAGGCCTCTAGCATGGAAATCACCGATAGACATATGAGCACTCTGTCTAAACTTGTTCCAAACATGAGTTATTCATTGGTTATTGTATTTCAGACTTTTAAAAAAAGTAATGGACAAATCACAGATTTGATAATTGATTTGCTTTGTATAATACAAACCTGAGAACAGCAGCAGAGGGCTGGAGATTTTGCGTCATGCTGCTGCTTAGCCCTTCTTCATTCACCTGAGGGAAAAGTCTCCACTTCCATCTGACTCTCAGGAAGTGCGTCAGTCTGGGCCTGAACACTGCAGAGAGTTAGCTACCTGCAGTTTTAATTAGCATCTCATACAGATTCCAGATTCATAAGGATTCACATCCCCTTCTGGCTCACTCTTTCTTTCCAGAAGACTCAACAAGTTGTCCACTAAGTCTGAGTACAAACAGCTCTGTTTTAAAAACTCTGGACGCTTCTGTCTAAAAGCTGTTATTCCTAGAAGTAAAATTGCAGTGATACTTTATCATCAATTGCCAAAGTTCTGTTAGGGTTTTCTTCCCCCGCTGTTAAATGTATGTAGATCCAATTAATATAAGAATATGAAAAAAGTCCTGAGAGCTTGCCTCAGTACTAGGCTTGGAAAACTTCCTTTATTCCTTTGTATCAGTTGAATTTAATGATCTTGTTGTTCAGAAAAAGGCTTCTGAATCCTTTTGAAGAGCTGAAATTGCTTCTTATGTTCTTATGGAAACATGAGCATTGTAGGCATGGTTTCCAATAATTTTGCAAAGGCTTTTCTTAGGGCAGCTTATGCCTTATGTTCTTGCTTTAATAATACCTCATCAGAGCCATAATCTCTTCTTGGGAGCCTGTTTTAGCCTGAATTCCAGTCTTTTTCCACATTTTATGCAATGAAGGATGCAGAGGCTTCTCAAATACTTGTAATAATTGCAGCATCTTTCATGCCATACACTGGGAACTTGACTATTTGGAATTCATATTCAACTCAAAATAATTTGTCTCTGTGAGTAAGGGCAAGACCCCATCTGATACATGTTGAGTACACATGTATGCTCTTCACATCAGGTATTTCCTATTGATGAGAGTAACTACAGAAAAATGCAGTGGTGAAGATCTCTGATCTCATCAGGTTTCTGTAGGAAGATTTGAAAGGTGCTAAGGGCTGCTTCCTCCTGGTCTTAGGGGTGTAGGGAAGTATTATGTGGAATTATCAAGAAGGCGTTGCTCTGGACACAGGGTGATGCTAGTTCCATCACAGATAGAAGCTGTGTATCACTGGGGATAGCTTTTTAAGCTGTATGCCATGTCTCTAGTGTAATTGTCCGTTTCTGTTGTCTACAGGCATTTTTCTGACGCACAAGTGTTGTTAAAATATATACAAACAATTTCCAATCGGTGCCTTAAATGAAAGGTGGTAGTGAATCTTGTGAAAGAGAGTGAAGAAGCTTGCCTGCTGGGGAAGCGCTGAGCTTTCTAGTTCAGTGCATTTATTAGTTCTTAAAGAGTTATGAATTTAGTTGGAGGTCATTCTGGAAAGGCGCTTTCTCTTGGTCTGCAGTACACGATTAATAGCAAGAGCAGTGCCAAGTACATTAAGACACAAAGTGAACCTTGGAGGGCCAGAGGAAAATAGCATCTTGTGGCAGCAGGAACCTGTTGCTATGTCCCTGTTAGATGCTGCGGAAAAGAATGTTTCTTCTCTGTGAAGAAAAAGTAATGTTTGAGAATCAGAGGAAAAATACGAGCTTTTTTAGTGAGAAAAGCAACAAGTTTTGTTTGAGCATAGATATTTTGTAACTGCGTTTCCAGCTTGTTTGGGCAGCCATGAATGATTGCAGAACAAGATTATAATTGAGATAAAATAGAACTCCTGAACCTGAAAAATTAAATTTGGAGTTCTCAAATTCCTGATCTCTTTCTTTAACCTTTCCATGGATTTGTTTTCCTGCCAGGGCATTTTGTATCCAATTACTCTTAATGCTTTACAAGGCAATTAACCTCCCTCTCCCATCTTCTCCTCCTCCTCCTTTGGTTTTCGGAACCTCTGTCAGCCAGATGTTTCCTAAGTTGGATTTAGTTCCTTAGTCAGGAAATTGATCTTGCAGTACATCACACGTTCTTAAGTTCATCACCACTGAATGTTATCTCTGTACGTTCCGTTTAGCTCTGTGCTCCTTCCAGGAGGTGTTTTTTTAACCAAAACTGACAAACTTACCCAGCAAAGCCAGTGCAGTCTTTATCGCATTAACCTTGTGCTGGTATTTAAGGAGATCTTGTTAAGTAATTCACACAATGCTTTTCTCAACTCTTTTTTTTAACATAGAAGTGAAGTCTTGTTACCTGAGAAGGATAAAAAGACACTTTGCAGTCTAGCACTTAGTACTGTTCTTCTTGGCCACTGACCAAATGTGGTTACCGTCTTTGTGCATTAATCTTGGGATAGACCCTGAAGTTCCTCTCCTAGTGTTAATGGAAGAACATTCTGTTGAAATTTAATTTCTTGCATTCTGCTTGTTTCGAATGGTGGCCTTATGTTCAGAATGAGTTTCTTTTCTTGAGATGTAAGTAACAGGGATATCTGAGTTACGATCTCTGAACTGTGCAGAAGTGAGGTAACTGGCTGCGCTTCACTGCTGTTTTGTCCTTCTTGCCCTCTGCTTTCTGTGGTGGGGTGTCTGTGTGCTGTCTGCCGGTGGTGAGTTGGCTGTGCAGGGACGTGTCCAAATTAATGCTGTGCAGGGGGCAAAAAAGAGAATGAGGAGTGGAGGGGGGAGTGTTCTATTTAAATAATAATAATAAAATACCATATTCTACAGTCCTAATAGTAACTGTGCCATGGTTTCGTTCTGTTATGCAGCGCAATGTCCCCTAATCAGCCACAGTAACCTACTGAGCATCTCAGTGCTTTCTCCAGTGGGTGATATTCTACCTGTCAGCAGTTTGTGTTTTTCCTGTTAGAATCTCATTTTGGATTTGCTGTCTTTATCACAGGTCTGAAATTTGGCTTAAATGCTGTATTCAAATTTTGAGGTAATATCTCATACTGTCTCTTTAAAAAACAACCAACCACAAAAATGCATACAAATACTGAGGAACTTTATTTCTATCCATACAAGAGGAAAGTCTCAAACTAAATAACTTTTACAGTGAAACTTCATTGACATCAGTGCAGATTAAGCTGCCTGGGTCTCAAATAAGAAATGGGGAGCTGGAGGAAGGAACTGAAACGTGTTCAGATATAACCATTCAGCCATGACTTTGAGCTTCTCTTTCCTTTCATATCACAGCTCTATCCTGCAGGGGATTATTTTCTTGCGTGTGACTTTGAGTGTGATAATCACAGACTTAGATTAAGGGTACCTGAGGCAATAACTCCTGGAGCTCAGTTCTGTGCTGAAATTGGTGAATTCTTCCATCAAACTCCTCCGATCCCAGACTGTAGGTATTTTTAAAGAAAAGACAAGATTGCATATGAAATGTATGTTCTTGTGTGTGTGTATACGTATTTCATAAAGCATAGAATTTTTACTTATACACTCTTTGCCTATATTACATAAGGCTTTACGTACTGTGTTTTAGGGGGCGAGTTTAGGAAATGCTTGGAATGTTTTTGCAGGTGCTTGAGACTGGTCTGTTATTGCTCTCTGGTATTCGTTTGCTTCCTGGATGCCTCGGTTTGGGAAGGTGGACGTGCCTGAATTCCAGTTCCTAGCATTTGAAGCCTCTCAGAAGGGTAGGAAGAGCCTGTCCTGTGCTGTACCTCTCTGTAGGTACTGCATCCCACTGGGGTATTGGGGTGCTGTAGGGAGCCCTGACCATTGCCCCTTGGGGTCTCCAGCCCCCACTGCAGCAGCACTGGGTACTGGTGCAGTCTGGGATATGATGAGGGTACAAATAAACTTCATTTGGGTCAAGGAATATCCAATTATGAAATCAGTGCATGCTGTGGGAAGCAGTGAGTTATATTTTGGCAACCATGCAGAGTAAGATAAACTTTTAAACTAATGATTTGTATGAGATATTTTGGAAGAAATGCTGCATTACTTGCACCTCACCAGGCAGTATCCTCCATGTGTTCATACAAAGGCCACTTGTATTTTTGAAGCCTGAAGTACTGGCTCATTGGCAGCATCATTAGCATCCTAAGGCTCACAGTGCTGGAGGTCAGCAAGAGCACTGGAGAAGTTGCAGTTAGCTTTTGGCAATGGCTGAATGTGGAAAAAAATACGTATGTTTAAACTTTAATAACACTTTTGGGGAATTTCAAACTTTTCTTTGTGCTGAATAAACATGATTTCTCATTGCTGTAGCTTGAGAACTTTTATGAAGAAATTTCAACCTGAAAGTCTCGATATGCTAAAAATGTCCTTCTGCCTGCATGAAGTGGAGCTGTGTATACTTTTGGTACCAATGATGGCATTTTACTTGGAAACTCAAAGTGAGATTGGTGGTGAGTAGGGCATGGAAAATCTGTGTGAACACTGCAGCAAATCTCCAAGTCTGCTCCTCGGAGGTCCATGACCAGCATGAGGCAGCAAGGCCAGGATCTGAGGTTTTTATCAGCAGTGTGCATGCTTGAAATCATGTGTCTTAGCTGATGCAATGCATTTATAGAGTAGGGCACGTGTAAGTCTGAATAACTGCTATTTCATCTGTGAGTAGAGGCCTTTCTGTTGTTACTCTGCATCTTCCGTTAACTCGGATGCCATGGAAAGAAAATGTCAGATATTTGTTTTTAATGTTTCTGATTAATCTGGTCCATTACATGCCATTTCATGGGATGTGCTAGCTTCTGCTGCCTTGTTGGACAGAAAAAGATGGTTTCAAGATAAGGTTGAAGGTCCTAGGAGTGAACTGTGCAAATATGCTTTCTCTTGTCATCCCCGAGTTGGTAAATATGACTCTGCTTATCTTCAGTATTATATTTTTTGATCTGGAAAGATTAACTGGCTGTCAGTGTAAGACTTTCACGGTACCACCACAAAAATTGATAAACCAGGTTTGAATGATGGTAGCTAAACACGTTGTCAAACTTGATTTTACTGTGCTCACAATAACTGTATTCCATGTGAGTTGGGGATGGAGTTAATATTGCTTATAATGACTTGCTAATTTGAAATTTTGTCGCATAGTTGATGTAATTGAAATAGTTGAAAAAGATTCTGATAAACATTCCCCTGTACTTAGGGAAAAAAAAGAATGCAAAGCTGATTCCTTTGTAAAGCTTTCCCATAGGTGTACCAAAGTTGATTGAGGCAGGCAGTCCCTGCAGGTGGTCGAACTGCATGCAAAGCAAAGACCTCTGGCTAGATTTGAAGAGGCTCTCAAATTGCTGGCACAGAGGTTAATGTGCAGAACTGTAGAAGCTAGCGGTCTTAAAATAGTGTAGGTTTCCTGAGGAATTTTAATATAAATTACGTTCCCTAATTATTTGTTTTGCAAGTTTTCTGCTTTTATTGACATGAAATAACTGCCTGTGGTAAAAAGCTCAGCT
Source organism: Lagopus leucura (assembly GCF_019238085.1). Classification (NCBI taxonomy): domain Eukaryota; kingdom Metazoa; phylum Chordata; class Aves; order Galliformes; family Phasianidae; genus Lagopus; species Lagopus leucura. The sequence continues at coordinate 5,292,445 of NW_024962279.1, read as the reverse complement.
GAGTTCTGTTCTGCGGTGGTTACAGCTCTGCAGGTTTAGGTTCAGTGAGTGCTGGCGTATCCAGAGAAGACCTCAATGACAAGAATAATATGTGAGGTAGAGGTGCACTGTGTTGCTGTCGGTGGAGAGATTAGTGTGCAGTGAGAGAGGGCATCCAGTTATTACAATTTTTCTTTGTTCCACTGGGAAAAGGATGGGCTAGAAAAAACGTAGGGCAAGGGAAGATGCTCTGTAAACCAGAACCACCCATGCAGTCCCTGTATCCATAAAGCTCTATGATGCTTGTATAAAGCACAAAGGATATATGGTCAGGTAAAGCAGGGGATTGCAACTGGAAGTCGATAAATAGAGTAAGATCAGAAGTTGTAAAACTCTGCAGAACGGTTGCTGCTACTTTTCTTCTGAGCTTTTGTAAATTCATTTTGTTAGAAATATCTGCGGTGCTTTTAATTAAGCCTCTGCTAATGACGCACTGCAGATGGCTTTAATCCTACCTAGGGCTTGTTAATAGCAGAGTTCCTCTGAAAACTTTCCTGCTCATCTTTCTATTCTTACAGCCCAGCTTCATCAGGATGATTTGTCTATTGCTGATATCCCTATAGGGACAGGGAGGCTGAGTGAGAGCCACAGGCAGCCTAACAACCGCTAGGAGCCTGCAAAGGCTGCTCGTTAATGAGTGGCGCTCCCATGCAGCGTTGGAACCAAGATCTAATGAGCCCCCAAAGGAGCCGGGCCGATCGCAGTTTTCCTTGGAGCACCGTTTCCAACTTTTCTTTGGAACAAGTCATTGTATTGCTTAGTAGGGGTTTTAACTGTATTTTGTCATGCTTCTTAGCTTTTAATTGGTTAATTCTTATGTATCCAGAGTCTAATTCAGGTGTTTTAGATGGATTTTCGTGTGGTGCCAGTAGTGGCTCAATAGTACTTGTACTGCATCTCAGCTTTTCAAAGCCTTGCCATCCTCAATGTGAAATTACTCAGAATCACTAAACCCAATGTCGTGTGGAATTAAAGAATGTAAAAGGAGGAATAATCTTGAACAGCAAGTGCTCTCATAGTGAGATCTGCTGAGCTGCCAGATAGCCTTCATGGTGCTCTGTAAGGTGAGGCTCTGCTAAGCACTGCTCAGCAGGCTGCCACCAAAATACATCAGCAGGTCTTTGTGAGCTGGCATGGATCTTGCTTATCCCTTCAAATACTCAGATTGCAAATGCTGTTGCTTTCTTATATGATCTTTGTGGAGGATCCCCATCATAGACTCATAGAATGGCTTGGGTTGAAAGGGACCTCAAGGGTCATCAACCTCAACTCCCTGCCACAGGCAGGGCCACCAACCTCCACATTTAATACTGCACCTTGTGTAGCAGAGAAGTACAGGGAATGGACTTTAGCACTTCAGCTGCAGATAGAAGCTCAAGTGGATTTCAATATAGAGATTGCCAAATTTGACACTGGATGAGATCAGCTTTAAGTTATTATTTATACATATGTTCATCCCTTTTGTTTCTTGTTTGTCTCAGCAAACTGATCCCAGCTCTGGGCTACTTTGGTATCAAAGGAAAGCCTGGGGAACAGGAATATTGTGGGAAGACTAGCTTGTTAAATTATGTGCAAATGGAGGATTTTCATAGTGGTTTTTGTTGTATTTCGTTTGGGTTTTAAAAAGACCAAAAATGTTGAATCTTTGAATCTGTGACTTTTTCACTGTGTGTGGTAAATACACCTTTACTTTTCCATGGCTACACTTTCATCCATCACTGGTTCTTGTCAGTCTTAGAATGTGAGCTACGAGAGGTAGAGACTTGATTAAATGATACGGAAGATTGAGAGCCCACCATGTGGGTATTTTTCATTGAAACACAGTGTACTGGTTGATTTTTACCACTAGTAATTGCATTTTGAGGGAAATGAGAAATGGATGTTTTCAATTTATTTTATTTTATTTTATTTTTTTTTGAAACGATGTGGCTACTTGAAATTGCTGAGGGATGGTTCTCATTAGTCTGTGCCTCTCATTTGTATGATGCTGTGTGGAGATGACTTTAACTAGAATGTTAATATCATAATTTATCAAGATGAAATTTCCTTTTTTTCTTGTCAAAGATCACAAATCTTCCTGTTGAAAGTTTATACTGGGTTCTCAAGCAGGTCTGAGAAGTTCAAATAGTGTATGTAAATAAAAATCCCCCCTTCGGAGAACTACTGCTTTTTGACTGCTGTACTCAGGGTTGTAAGAATTGAGGTCGCTGCATAAGATTACTGATCCTGAACCTCTTCCAGACTCTGTTTCTCCCAGACCTGCTTGTCCATCAATTGCTGCGCTATGTGGTGTGTTAGTATGTGGGTTGTGAAAAGCTAATTTCGAAGGAGGAAAAGTTGAAACTTTGAGTAAATGTTTGTGCTTTCATCTTGTGCCATCTGTTTGGCTGCTGGTGTTTTCTTGTTATCCTGTAGTTGAACTAGTGAGAACTTGCTTGTCTCTGAAAGACAAACATATAATGAAGTCTGTTGTTTTGTTTTTTTTTTTTCCTGGTATGTTTGCACCCATTTCCTAGGTTTGCATTCTTGATGGTTTGCAGCAATCAACTTCTTGTGAAAATAGTGCTCTTATAGGAAGAAAGTTTCTCGTTTTCCAAAATAGAGGCAGATTTCCTCTGCATGCTCTTTTGGTAGTGGAACCAAACATTCAGATACTGAAGCTGCTGCTTACCTTTATCCTTCTGGATGATTGCATACAGTGTGCCAGAGCTCTGCCCAAGTGATTGAAGTCCTGTTAATTCCAAAAGCACCAAAATGCCTTTGTTGAAGCCAAATGTGCTACAGCCCTGTACCTCTTGACCCCAGGGCATGTTGGATAAGGAACAGAGCTTCCTCTGGAAAGCCCTCAGCAAACATACAGTGCAGATAGAGCCCAGCAGCTTATGCTAGCACTGTTTCATCAGTATATCACAGTGTCACTGTGCAGTACTTGTTAATACTAGTCAATAAATTATAGAGGATACTGCAGAAACAATATGCAAAACGCAGCAGTCCTGAGGCTTCCTAGCTCTGATGCTTTGGGATTTCTTTCAGAACTTAGTTCTTGGGTTGTGTCAGGTACTTCTTTCTCAGCAGATTGTGGCCATTTCTTAGGTTGTCGTGAGAAGGAGCAGGTGTGAGGTAAACTCTCTTGTCACACAAGTGCTTCAGGGTTTTGGCTTCAGCACAGAAGAAAAGGAAAAAGCATGTTCGTGTCACACAGCTGTCACTTGAGCGAAACCTGAGCAAAGCCAGGTCCCGGGGGTCACATCTGCTAGAGGATGCTCCAAGCCAAGTCAGGCTGTTGCTCGTTCTGCATGCAGCCTGTCTGCTGTGTGCACTTCTCTACGTGCTCTCAGATGTGTCCCCAGTATGAAGTGGGCAGGGGGTGGAGTTGGGCAGTATGAGAACCACCGTTCCTTGTGCTGTGATGCTGTGGATGGGGTGGGGATGAGGATGCAATCCTCAGCTGAGGATAATCCTCTGTGTGATTGCCTTTCTGAGGTGCTTAGCTTGAAATGCAAACACGACATTCATAGAAGTATGAGAAAATTTTCACTGTAATGTGAAACACACCGGAGAGAAGAACAAACAACAAAACGTGTTCAGGCTTAGCAGATTGGCACCTCGAAATTAAGGGTTGTCTTTTTTGCCCTTAATATTTCAGTGTGTTGATTCGTCACCTCAGTGCCGGGGGGAGTGATTTGATGTAGGTCTGATCTGTATGCTGCAGAACCTCCAACTTTGCCTATTCACTGTTCTTATGGGGAAAAAAGGGATGCTGTGGAAGTGATGCACGCAGTGTAGAGGCCACAATTGTCACACAATTTTTAAAAATGTATTGCACAGCTCGTGTAGGAAAAAATGAAAGTAAAATAAGAACAGTGTACCCCACACATAGAGCATGGCAAATTCTTTGTCATTTCGCCAGTAACGAAGGTAGAAATGGAAGCTAACAAATTATTTCACAGTTTATCACTGCACCTGATGCACTTCAGTGCCACATGCTGAGATATTTTTTTTTTTATTCTATTTTGAAATTATTTTTGGTTGCTGCATCTTCCTTTTCAGACTTCTGTAATACTGTTATGTACATCAAGCACAGGTCTGGAATAGTAAAACAGTAAGAAGAGGGGAGAGTGGATGTTACTTCAATCAAACTGGTTACTGCACGTGTTCAGGTTGTTGTCAGTGTGGTGTATACAAAGCAAGGAGGATGAAAGGTGTTCTTTAACAGCTGTTTGACTTCCAACTGCTGTATTGTGTGTGATTGCACCTCATGTATTCTCTCTCCTTCTAAAACTCTGTTTCTTACAAATAAATGGATGTGGGCAACTAGAAAATTGGTGTGCTTGTCAGCTGTGCTCCTGCTGGATTACCTAATTTGTGACACTCTGTAGCCATACATGTGTATTTCTCTTTGGGGCTCAGTTATAGGAAAACTGAGGCACTGCAGAGCATCTGTCCATTTTCTATTTGTTAAAACATGCATTTACAATGTAGGCAGTTCTTAAGTTTGAAGTTGGTGATCGTCCTGCTGTTTGTTCTTTTAACAGGTAAAACCTTGCACATGGAAGACTAAATGTGTGGTTCACCTGAAACAGAGCCAAAGTTACTGAATTGAGGCAACTGAAGATGCTGCTGCTGTGGAAACAGCTGTTCCTGGTATCACTCGTTGGCTGTCTTGGAGGTACCAAACTACAGTACTGCATGCTAAACTAGAATTTCAAATACTAAGAGTGAATTAATTAAAATAACTTCTCAGAAGTTACTCAACAGAGCCCTGCCAGAAGAAGATATTTGACAGCATGAGAGATACCATTGGTAACGCATGCATTGTGGATACAGTGATGTAATAACTTCAGGATGTGTTTCTGTTTAAATGGAGACTTTAAATTCTTGCTGTTGCTGGGGGTGATTGCTACAGCTTTTGTCAAAGCTTCATTTACTGTAGAATGGGTTTATTTGTGAGGAGCACTGCTGTTATCACTGCACCAATCAGCAGTCCAGAGATTTGCTTTCCCACTCTGCCAGACGATACCCCTCTAGTTTTTAGTGCTGGGAAGCTGTGCTGCCTTTCAGGTCTCCTTATGCCCTGTTGTCTCATTCGAGACGTTGCTCCCTAGCTTCCTGAGATCACTGCTCAGAGCAACAGGAGATGTCCCAGACTACTTTTGGTGGTTGTTCAACACATGGTTTGCTTGCCCATCCCTAATGATGCCACTGCGTGTGTGAGGGGGAAGGAGGAGGTCCCTATGCTGTCCTCAGTGGTGATTTGTGCTGGTGATTTCTGTGCATGATGGCACCATCAAGGTTGCAAAGAGCAGACATAACTGGTGGGGCCCAGATTACCAAAATGCATGCTCTTCAGTAAGTCACTGCCACCTTGATGATTTTATTTCCTGTGATGGTAGCACTTTTGTGCTACCAATGAGGGAAGCCTTTTGTTGTTCTAGTTCATCTCATTTGATAAAGGTCTGGAAAGTTCTTGAGCATGCAGAGCAAACAGAAAGAAATTTCCTCGTAGTGCATCTCTTTGCTGCATAGAAGGGGCTGGCTGTGGGCTGGAGGACAGACTGGAAAGCAGTGATCAGTGCTGTCAGAAATCTTGAGCTGATAGGTCTGTTCCTTGAGGGATTTTCTCCCTGTGAATGTGATGACGCCTGTTCTTCATCAGGCCTGTGTGGAAGGTTGCTCTGAAGAGTGAGCTGAACTGGCTGAAGTTGAAGGTATTTTTAGTGATTTGAGAGGAGGGAGGATAGTATGTATGTGTGCGCTTTAATTGAAACAAGCAAATATTGCTCAACATGTGAAATAGCTCATGGTGTGGACTACAGTCAGGGTCTGTTGTGAGCAGTTGCATGTTTCTTTGCAACAACTTCAGTGAGGGGATGCAGAGGGTCTGCAGTGAGGTGGGCAGACCATGGTGGTACAGCAGCGTGCTGTGCAGCCCCTGTTCTCACCTCTCCCCTTCTATACCTGCACCCTGTGCTCATGCTTTGACTGCCCTCAGGATGAGTGGTTCCCCATTTTGAATACAACTGAAAGAGATTTGCAGATTTCATCCCTAAGTGCGGGTCCAGAGGGCCAGAGATGGTTCAGTGATCTGACATACCTCCCTGTAATCTGAAAGGAACTAATATGGTCTCTATCAAATGCAAACACTTTTTCTCATAGAAATAGAATTCCAGGAGACTTAAAGATGGGATTTTTTTTCTTTTGCTGCTACTTTGTAGTTTGTTTTCTGGAAGAGATATTGGATGTTTCTGACATTGAAACAATCCTATGAGATTTGCACAAAGTTACAGTTTAAAATTGAAGGGTTTTGCTTAATTCTCCTTTGAACTGCGGGGAGCAGGTTGTTTATAAGCAGACCCGGTCTTGCTGCTGCTCCTAGGCTTTCCCCATGTCTGTATGTCCAGTGCTATGCCAAGCAAAGATGTGGTTCACTCTGAGCCTCTGCACAGCCCAAGACAGGGGAGGGAGAGAGCAGCAGGGGCTTGTTTCCCTACAGGTCTATAGGCACTGTTTTATGGCACTGCTCTGTGCCACTTGTTCTTCCTGCTCTTCTTCTTTAGCAGTGAATGCATGCAGCAACAGTCCTTCTCCAGGCCAGAAAGTGAGGGTGTGAACAACCTGAGTTAGCTAGAAAGTGCAGCTGCATTGGCCAGGGTTGGGCCTCCCCTTGGGCTGCATCTGGAAATACTTCAAGATAAAAATGTGTGTGCAGACTTGGAACGATTTGAAGGATGCACGTCCGCTTTGTGCAGTGCCTACTGCTGTGTCTTTGGCAACACTGGTGAATTACTTGCAAGGCCAACCAACCACTCCAATATCTGAATTAGCACAATTTGACATTATAGGTGTCAGCAAAGCAGTTTGGTTTTGTAGAATATGTGTATGCGTTTCTGAATCTTACGTGCAGCTTTGGAGTTTTGCTAACTGCTCAGTACAGTCATTATTCAACAAAAGAAATTTCAAGTAATTAGCTGATGTAATGAACGATCTGGGGAGTGAGGCTAGAACAACAAATACAATTAGCTATCTAAATATTATTTTAAGTGTAGTCTCGCTGATTTTGACCTGCTAGGTATTGGTTTTTGCTAGGTTTACAGTACAGTACTTCTGAGTATGAATATCTTTTGTGACTTAAATCACAAATATCATTTCAAGTAGAACAAAAGCTTTCAGTATCTCCATGGTTATGTTGATGTTAAATGAGTACTGATGCTATAAACAACAACAAAGCCTGATTTTTTAATCTGCTAAACCTATTTATTTCTTTAAGCTTTTCATTTGATAGTAGTCTTTTATCTTTCTAACCGTATAACCTGATTTTTCTGTAGTTTTTCATTTATAAAATGTAATACCTATCCTTTGAATCATGGCAAATATCTGAAACACAAACAGTATAAAAAGGGAAAACCAAAATCCAATATTTAATTCACAGATAACGTGGAGTAAAGGGTTCCTTTTCAAAAGAACAATCATTTTACTCTAATTAAACTCTTGCTATCTTTAATTGCAAAGCTTGCGAATCTTCTGGGTTGTGTTGAATTTAAATATGCTCTGTATTTTTTAATTTTTAAAAACGGAGATGATAAAGGAAATCAGTTCAGACCGAGGAGGATCTGCTGACCCTTGTTTGGCACAGGGTTTCCTTACAGAATGTGATAAGGAGCAGGCTGTAGGCATGGCCAGTTGGAGTCTTGCAAACAGGCACATGGAGTATGGACTGCAGGGTCTGTGGAACTGCTGCAGTGATGCCCTCAGACGTGCACTGAGAGCAGTTTGACCTTGATGGTGGTTCATGTGCAGAGGTACGTAACCTCCTTCAGGAAGCATGAAAGGTTTTTTCGCTCGTCTGTTTAAAGGCTTTTCTGACCTTTAATCTTTCTTGCATTTTTTATTGCATGTCACCTCAGTTCTTTTCAGTCATGTTTTAAAGCAACTTAGATGAAAGCAGGTTTTGTTTCTGCTGCTTGTGAGGAATGGTAGTCTTGAAGACACAGCGTGAATGTTGCAAGTTTGTGTTAAATCGTGTCAACACCAGGTGTACCAGATGAGTTCCTGGGAGAAGAAGGGAGGGGGAAGAAAAACACCACCAAAAAAAAAGAAGCAGAAGTAAATGTGTGTTCTGTGTAAGAGTAATTGCAGAAAGGAATGCTGTATGAAAGGAATTGCGTTAGCTGCAGATTGTTCTGTTTGCATATCTCAGATTGGCATTGAGTGTTGTGGAGTTTGCAAAGCGAATGTCAGAGCTAATAGTAAAATGTTTGTTATTGAGATGACTACTCTACTTGTAAAATTAATTTGCAATGACCATTGCAGTGACAAGGAAAAAGCTGGTAATATTTTAAAGGGCCAGTGCTTCTGATTTTGGGTAAGACTGTATTTGTTCATCCTACTAGCCTTGCTTTGTACCCATTGCAGGTTGTATCTCTCCAGTATTTCCCAAATGTTAGCTGAGTAGCACTGGGGAGCTGGTGGATTGGAGAACAAACAAGAAGTGAAGCAAAAAATGTATTTAATTCTAACGTTACCTTTTTGCTTAAATGGCTTGAATATTATTAACAGAGCTTTGGAGCAGTAAACTCTTAAAATCTACCCAAGAATCATGCAGTTCAGTTGTTTCAGGACTAGTTTCAGTGAGAGCACTCTGTAAACATGAAGCAAGTTGTAAACAGTTTGGAGGATATTACTTTTAAGCTATCATCAAGACAGATCAGCAGGTATTCTAACTTGCTATAGAAAACGATTTTTCTTATGTTCTTCCAAAACCTACCTGCAATTTACTGTTAGGAAATAACAGCTTTGGAAATGGAGATGTTGCTGATCTTGACTTACAAGTCTTGACGTTCTCTGTCCTTACAGATAAGGTATTTCATACTAGGTTCTTATTGCAGTGTGCTGTATGGAATTGCTTTCAGTTCTTTCAGTTTATCCTATGTGAATCTTCAGTTTATCAAAGTGGGGATGTTGAGAATATCTAATGGAATGGGGGGAAAAGAATAAGGCCCTTGAGGTTTTGCTTATTGGACTGTGTTTGTATTTGTATAGCTAATGATCCTGTAGTCTTTTTGACTGTGTACCTTAGGGATAAGAAGGTGATGATTCAGCATTACATAGTATGTCAAGTTTCAAACAAGGGAGAGGAATGTCTGCTTTGTGTTCCTTCCAACTCAAGCCGTTCTGTAATTCTGTGAGCTTCTAAAAAATATGCTTTATTATCGTTATTAAAACTACTCTGAAGAACAAGCTGAAAAATGAGTAGAAAACACAAAAGAAAAAAAAAATCAGCAAAAGCATAAAAAACAGACAAGAGCAGTTCCCAGAATCACTGGGGTTGTAGGCTGGGAGAGATCTCTGGTGGTCATCTCGTCCGACTGGTGAGAGTGCTGAGCTGAGTGGTGCACTGGTAGAGTTGTGAATCCTTTCCCAGAGCATGATGGCTTTTCCTGACTCTCCTGGGCATTTTCCCAAGTGAAATGAGCATTTCCCTGCCCCCAGTGTAGTCCCTTCAGGCATCATCATCTCAAGCACCTGAATGTGCTCAAACACAGAAACGCGATGTTTTCTGCACAGAACTACTGTTCTTGCACTAGTGAAGATACACAGTGCTAAGATGACCGTGTCAGGCAGGCTGTGCTTTCCAGTGAAGCATTGGAGCGTTAGGAAAAACAAAGCTCTTGTCAGTGGTGATGTGCTACCTGAGTTTGAAACTCCACTGGAAAATGAAATAGGAAAAGGTAGGAAGGCAGAATGCAAGGAGAACCGATTAACGTTCTTTCTCTATCCACTCTTAAAAGTGCATGGCTGGAGCATTGATCATATTTTCCAGATGTTCAGGTCATTCTCAGTGCGTCTTAAATAATAACCTGCCAGGAGAAAAAAAAAAAGTATGTAGTTTAACATATAGAAACCATTTGGGCATTGAAGTCCTTTACAGCATAGTCTGTTAACAGGGAGACTTTTTCTGTTAACTTATATCCCATCTGCATTTTAAACTAGATCATATTATTATTGCTTTCACGCCAATTCAGGTGTTTCCATTGTTTTCACGTCCATTTTTCCTGTTCCTTTAGTCAGCCTAACTCTTAGAGGAGAACTTGGTTAAACTGCCAGACTCCACAGTGTTGTGCATCGGACCCACTGCTCTCCTCTTTGGTGGTATTAAGTTTAGGAGGCTTACAAAATTAGAAGGTGTGGTTCTCTCTTACTCCCAAGAGGGATGGAAACAAACCTTCTGTTTTCTTCCTAGTGAAGGCTCCTTGGACACCAGCAGAGTGGCAGCTATACCTTCCCTGTGCACAGATAATGCTTTTCCTTGAAGTTATTAGTAACTTCCAAGTAATTTTGATAGTCTCTGGGGGGTTTCTGTATGGGTGAGAATCTATTAGAAGAAAAGCCATCATCATTTAATACTGTGACATTCTTCTTGTTAGAATTTGTTTTTCATTAAAAATTACAGTAGTCACAGAACCAGCCTATTTCTCAATGAGCAGATTTTTGCATATTAATTGCAATACTTTTGTACATTGCACATGCACAGTCATAGGGTAAAGAATGCATCTATGCCAGTAGTGACTCAGAGAATTGTTTATCTTGTAGTCCTTATATATTGCTAAGAGGATTGGTTACACTGATAGGAAATACTTGTTTGCTTATTGAATTAAAAAATGAGGAGCTAATCTCAGAGTTGTGATTTTCGAAGTTCTGATGTCACGAGCACTTTATACAGCTCTGGTAACAGAAAACAGAATTACTGCTGTAAATCTGGAAAGGCCCCACTCTAAATATTTCTTTGCACTTAAAACCAACATACCATCAAGCCTAATTACCCCTCTGTTATGGTGAGCAAGGGATCCAGCGAGCAGCCTGGCATGTAAACTCCAGAGCCAAGATATTTGCCCTGCTGCAGGCATTTTGCCTTCCACTTATAAAATGACAGATGGTGGTAGCTTACTGAAGACGCAGTTTCACCTCTTGAGATGAATCAGAGCAGATCTTGCTTCCTCTTTCTTTCTGCAAGTCTTGTTTTTAATACGAATGCTGTCTTGTACACTCAGTGCTGTGAGCTTTTCCAATTTTAGCTTAATGATGGAGCACACTCTTGTTAAGAATGACTTTTTAGAGATCTTCTTCATTCTTTGGCCTTACTCAAGAAGACAGGGAGCAGAAACAGCGATGCTAAGCCATTCACTTTGAATTAAGAGAGGGAATAAATATATTCCCCTTAGCCACAGTCATCTTTTTTTCTTCCTAGCTGTATATAAAACTGGAGCCAAGCTGGTGAAAAGGCTGTTGCCTTTTTGACTTACTGGACTTCCTCTGTGTTCACTGGGTTTACACATGTCTGCATTTCAATGGTGAGCATGTTCCATCAGATACAGTGCGTAGTTCCATAAGAGTAGATAATGTTGTGATACTGAAACACTTCTCAGAGAGACCTTAACATTTCTACTTCATGCTCTGAGCTGAAGAACACTTCCTCTTGAAAAACAGCTACTTCTTGCTGTAGATACTGTCTGAGTTTTAAAATTGAACCCTCACCTCCAACCAGTTGATGTCATTTCAGCATGACAAATGCTGTTCTTGTATTTAGTAATTAAACTCATCACGGATTTTTATGATGTTTGAACAGAGAACTTTTGGCCACTGGCAGTTTTAAATTTTGTGTAACTTACTGAGGTGTTGAGGTGCTTTTTTCTGCAATAAAACTGTAGTGTTGCAAATATCATAGAGCATAAAGGCTGTGCATCTGTGTTTATACACTCCTGTCTTGTGCAGTTTTGATAAGAGTTGGTGATCGCTTCCATTGCGTTGGTGCTTCTGTTTGCTGTGTCCCTCGTGGATAGATCATTATGCTGTGCATGTTAGTTGTCATCTGACTTCAGTCGCAGTTGCCTTGGGGAAGGAACCTTCTGAAGGTAGATAACCTGTCCTTAAACAGCGTGTGATGTGCTTGTCATGTTTGCTTAATCTTTGTTGGCTAAACAACAGCTGTCATTGGCTGCTGTTAAAAAATAAATGATGACCAGGATGGATGAGTGATCTCATCTATTTGATTGATTCCTTGTATTTTGGGTAATACTTCACTCTTTCTTACCTGCATAACCTGTCTGGTGCATAAGCTCCTTGCTTTGGGAAGGCTGGAGATCTGCAGGTTAGACAGTCTATAGAAATACCAAACCAGAGGAGGGGGGAACCGTTTTCTCTGCTAATGAAAAGACAGAAATCAATAGGGAGGGAGCACTGGGGAGAAAGATTTCCAGTAGAAGGTCACTGTGCTGAATGCAAGCTGTATCAGCCCCTTGGGAAGCTGAGAACAGGATGATGGGATGGAGGAACGTCTTAGAACAGTTGTGAGCAATGGTTGGGAAAGCAGGGAAGTACTCAGAGTTTGAAATCTAAAGCTGAATAATTTGACAGATGTTCAGGAAAACAACAGAGCTGCGAAAAAAAATACTTTTATTATTATAATTATTAGAAAAAGCCTTCCAGAAGAAACTGCTGCAATTTTGATGTTCTTAATGACCGTGCTGAAAATGAACGTTTGCAGATTTTTATTTTTTTGGTAATGTTGCATTGCTGCCAGCCTCTTGCTAAAAGCACGATTATTGTGGGGGAGCACAATTATCCTTGTTTAATAACAAATGGGAGAATGTTAGCCTTTAACTTCTCCAATGCATTCATCGGGGATCAGAACACAGTTTACTCTCTTTGTTTATAGGATAAAATAACACGAGGTCGTAAAGCCAAAACCTAACCTCAGCCTTATTGCTGTGCATGCTTGAAAATCTAAGGAAATGAAGACTCACTTATTGCTGAGTGATTAGTACCATGAGAAGTTACTGATGCTAAAAGGAATTAAACTTCGTAACTATAAGCAAAATATTAAGAAATGGCAGTTTTATGTAGTGGAATGTTTTTTTCCTGGGTAGAACAGTTCTGACTTCATTGTCTAGTTTTTAGAAGTCTTGAAGGCACGTCAAAAACATTTCAAACATACACCATTTGGCAGGAAAGCAGACCTTTCTCTACACTGGGGCTGCTTTCTGTCTTGGAAGAGAAGGCAGAACATCATTTTAACATGACACCTAAGTGAATGCATTTTGTGCTCGATTATCCTTTACCCTTTAACAGAGCTTCTGAGGGTCAGACTCTCAGGACCAGCGGAGAAGCTTCTGAATGCGGAGATGGTTCTGTTTGAACCAGTCACTGAAAGCAGCTTTAATGTTTTAATCCAACAGAGAAGAGAGACCCTTAGTAAAGAAAGGGTGGTATGGAGTAATATCATGCAATGATAACATTATGTTACACTGAAGCTAATTGGATGCTTCACTGCAGTGTGAGATGAGACACCTGGACTACTGCCTTCTTTCTGTTAAAAACTGCTGAGGCCCCAAGCATCCCCTGGGGGTGGGAGTTGTGCCTTGCACCAGGGGCATGAGCTCTGCACAGCAGCCTGTGCCTCTCTGGTGGCCTGCAGCAGGAGGCAGAGGATGGCAGTCGACTGGCTTTTCTCAGTTGTGGGGCAACGAGAAGTTCAGTGTTTGAGACCTGAATTAAAAGCAGCTTAATGTGCATAGCCAAGTTCAATTAGCAGATATTTTATCATGTTACTCATACGGCTGTTTATGACTGCGGAAGAAAACAGGAAAAAAATCTGCAATTAGTTTGGTGTAAGATTCAGTTAAGGATTCTCCCAGGCTTCTTGAAGTGGCAAGTAATGCTGTAGCTGTTAGTAAATAACTGAATTGTCAATTCTGCAGTATTGAAAGTAACAGACAAATAGTGATGAAGTCCTAGGAACAGACAGGATTTGATTCACATTGATGTGAATGTACCCTGATGTAACTCTTGCAGTGGCATCGTAGAGGAGCTTCCAGTCTGCTCATTGGGCATTTTAGGAGGCTGTTACGTAGCAAGAAGAGTTACAGCACAAATAAGAAATGGTCTTTTAAAGCTCTGCTGTATGTTGAGGAAAAGTTTTTCAGCTATTTCACTCCAGATTACTTTCTGCTCTTTATGTTGCTGGGGATCATCCATCAGTAGAGAGACTATGAATTGAGGCTCTTAAGGCTTCATCACATTTCTCATTTCTAAGGTTCACTGTGTAAGGAGATCATTTGCCACGTTATTTAATGAGTGTGGGCAGCTATGGGGATATATAATGAAAGGAAATGGATTTTCCCCACATTCTACCAAATGTAATGAAACATTTATCCTGCATCAGCATTAGACATATAGTAGCATTCTGTGGGAAGACTCACTTCAAAACTGGGGAAGCTCATTTCTTTTCATGATATTTCATGCTAAAAATTCTGGGGGGGGATGGTGGGCCAGCTGTTCCTGCCTTCAGAAATGTATAAGAACTTCCTTTGATTGCAGCTGTGGGAAAACAAAATCAAAATTTACTTCCTAACCTATGCAAAATGTTAGCACAAGCCATAGATGGTAGTTTGAAGACAGAAATTTGTATGGCTGAACTTACTGTTTATGTGTGTTTTGTACATAAAATATGGAAGATTCATCTCGCAACAGGATGTACATCTGTAGCACTGATGCGGAGTGGATGGATTTCAGCTTTTAGTCTGTAAGTGCATGATGGTACCCTTGCCATAGAACCGTATTGGAAAACGATAATTCTGATTTTCTTTGGAGTTTTTGAATCTTGATCAGAATTACATTGTTATTCTATAAATAGTGTTTGAAGAGAAAATGAAATCTACATAAAAGCAGAGAGTAAATGAGGGAGAGAGAGCAGTTGTTACAGATCATAACCTTATCAGTTGAGGTGACAGTTTCAATTCCTTTTGAGTTCTCTCCAGTTGTCATCTTTTTTTTTATGTAGGATTTAGTAACAGTTTTTGTCATTTTATTCCCATAGCAACTTTTTTTTTTTTTTTTTAATTATGAGAATCTGCTTGTCTCCTCTTATCTTACAAAGCTTGCACATGAATAACTTGTGGAGGAGTATGGTGAGGAGAGAGACTTTCTGGCACAGAAAACAAGGAGAGGAGTGTTACGGATATATAAATAAAAGAAAAGTATGGACTTCATGGTTTGTGTCCAGCACTCCTACCTCAAGCCTTAGCACAGGTGGGCAAGTGAGACTGCGAGCTGCTGAAGGATGACATCTTGGTGGGCGTGCAGATGGCTATCGTTTTGGCTTAGAAGAGGAAGAAAATATTCAGATTTAAACTTTGTGCTCTGAAAACATGCCCGGTACTGCACTTGGCACACACACTTTCTCCTCTCCAGCTCCTCCTTAGAACAAGGGTGTGGAAATTCCAAGTTGGTCCTTGACTGGTGGCAAACAGCTCAGCAGCTGGGGATCTCTGATTGCTGTGTGTCATGAGAACAGGGCCTAAAATCAGGGAGATAACATCAGCTTGTACAAAATGGTTCCTATCCTTTGTGTGTTAGTTGCTACTGCTCTCAATCATAAGGCACTAAATGAGGTTGAAAAAAGAAGCTGTAGCTTCATCGCTGTGTGTCGTCTTCTCATATTAAATATTTCACTTGATTGGACTTAATATAATGAGTGTCTGAACTGAAGCGGCATGGAAGGTAGTGAAGTAAATTGATCCAAATCAAAACTTTTCTTCCACATCTATAACAGAGAGATTTAATTGGCTGTGGCTGTAATCCCTGAAAGCCACAACTTGCTATGAAGCTGTATTTCTGGTTGCACCATGTTGAGAATCACTTGTAAATGTCACAGCTCTGTATCTCCTTGCTGTACGTGTTCAGGCTCTGATCTGCTGCCAGCCTGCCCACTTTGCCTCCTGATGTTTGCTGTCAGTGCAGCTACTTGCTGAGCAGGTATTAACACCAACTTGATGAAACTTGAGCTATTCCTTTTACATTGCATTGCTCGTGTCTTTATGTTGTATTGAGATATGTTTACATAAATGTTTCTAGTAGAATATGCTGTTGAATGGTAAGGCAGCACAGACTGAGTTATAGGGAGTGTCATTTTATAGCCAAGCAAATTCTCCTTACTTATGAGAAGAGGAGCAGTACCTGTGTTTTATTTTCCTCTTATTACCTCTCTCAGCCCTGCAAAGTGAGAGTTCTTCATTCTTTTTTATGAAACTGTATTTTTTAAGCCCTTGGCTTTTTATTAAGTTGTAGTTAACAATATACTTCTGAGGATTACACCACCCTACACAGAGCAATTTGGCTTCTGCTGGAGATCAATCTGCAGGTAGCGCATCTGTCGCTGAGAGATTCTGCTCAGATACCTGCAAAAAGATCTGAGGCCCCACTGCGTTTCTGGGGGGCTTCTCCTGATGGTTGTGTCTCCATCTATTAAACTCACTTCGATAGCACTGGGATCGTATTTGTTTTCATGAACAGAACAACAGGTAAGTATTTCTGGGCAGCGTTTTTTCACATGCCCTGATTGTGTTGTCAAATAGTCTCATGCTGAATGTATTTATCTATTCAGCTGCTTGCTCAGGTGTAATCCCTTGTTCAGCCACATCTATTCATCCACTGAAGGATGTGCACATTGGTACATCATGGCATATTAAAGGTTTACCGCAGCCTGCCACAGCTGTCATCACTTTGACCCCTCAGTAAACCAACAGTCTTCCACATAATTTTGCTTTCATTCAAGTGTAATGCCATTACTGCAGAGGCAGACAGAATGCAATTCTCTGAAGATCTGGTCTCATTCCTTCCTTTTCCAAGGAGGTCAACGTGCTCAAGCGATCGCTGTGCTTTCTTTTTTCACTCTTTGTTGCTGCAGGAAGAACAAAGAAGAAAGCAGACTGAATGGTCTGTTTGCATTACATTGAGGGGGATAAAGTGGAAGGGTGAACTCACCACTTGGATAAAGGCCTCTTTACAACATCCATTCCAAACCTCTTTGTTTGTTTCCTTCGCACTTTCATTTTTTAGCTTTTTTCCTACACAGTTGTACAGATTATTTTTTATTATTATTTTTACTTCATTATTATTTTTTCTAATGCCATTTACTACAGAAGTAAGCAAGTCGAAATCAGCTAAATCACAATCAGATGTTAATGTTGTATGGAAATGACCTCAGTTAAATCATACGACCACAGAATGGCCTGGGTTGAAAAGAACCACAATGATCATCTAGTTTCAAATCAGTGCATTTACAAGGGGTACCACTTCAAAAACAAACAAAACTTTCTCATTCTAGTTCTTAGCTTAATTATGGGACCAAACATACTTCCACAGTTTTTACTGACTTCATTACAAGGTTGATGTCCATTGCTTCTCACATCTCAGTGTCCATTAGAAGATGTAGGACTGCAGGCTGGAAAAGCACTGCCGTGTGTTGCAGCTGGTTTTGATTGAGAGCAAGGCACTTGAGCACACCACAGGACTTGTCTGCCATGCACCCTGAATTTCACTGATGTGTAGAGATATAAGGTGTCAAAATAGATCAAGTTAGAGTGAATTCTTATCACAAAACATTGCTTTGTGTAATGAATTTAATTTATTCAGAGTCATGCTTGCAAGGTTCTCCTATTCTTTCTCCAGACAATGAAGTATCAGATAGCAGTTCATTTTGAGCAAGACCAAGTGCAGTTTTATCACCTATTTACCTCTTTCTTTAATTGCTGAAGGATCATTGTTCGTGCTTTTGCAAATCAAAATGTGGAATTTGTTACCCACAAGAGGATTAAACTTCTTGATTTAAGTGCTATATCTGGGTCAGAGCAATGATTAATACTGAACACGAGAATCTGTAACCAAACTGACGCCCTGGTGCTCATCCCAAAAAAGGCTATTCTGATTTATGAAGGTGTATGAGAGGCAGAGGTACATGTGTCACAAAGCAGATGAAATTTTTGCTTAATAACAGTCAGCAGATCATGTCTTCAGTTCCAGTCGGGCTGATTAGCATGTGTTTGTGTGGTGGGTAGGAACAGAGCAGCTCTTTGGTGGGATGAAAGGTGGTGTTTACAGCACTTAGATTAGATGCCCACTGCAAGGCATGCAGGTGGCACATGGCTGGTGGCTGCTGCAAAGCCTCTTCTCCTCCTGCTGGGTACTGTCTTGTTTATTCCTGTGGCGTGCATTTGCTTGCTCTAAATGAGTTCTATTGACTCCTGTGAGTCTGTTGATAGTGAGGGTACAAGTGTAAGAAAGTTGCTTACAGTGAAAACATTTCAGCTGAGATATGTGGAGCTGTTGCAGGATGTGCAAGTCACCCTCGCTGTATGTGTTAAAGCAGCTCTGAGGATGCTGCTCGGGTTTCCTTGCATGGCCCACTAGGAACACAAAGTTGCTGCTCAGCAAGAGCTGCCGTGCATTCAGTCTGCTGCAGCAAAATAATTTGACTTCTTCCAGTGAGCATTCAGACTCTCAAAAACTAATTAAATACACTCAGTAGTGCTTGAGAAAAGGAGAGGTTTCTAGATAAGAAAAGACGTGGCTGCTCTAAAGGCAAGAAGCTGGTAGAAATCATTAACTCTCCATACTGAACTGCTCCAAAATGAGCCAAGCATTCATGTCACTGCGGCATTTCTTTCCCTGTGTACCTTACATGGAGAAGGAAAGACTCCTGTCTAGTTCTTTTCCTACCTATGAAGATGCACCATTGGGCATACCCAAATTCTTGATTGGGGCCTGTGCTTTTGCTGTTTGTTGGCATTGCTCTGTGGTGCTTGCTGGATGGAATCTAGCATGGCCATGCAGAGGGAGAGCTGCTTTGTCTTGTGGTTGGACCCTTGCAGCAAAAAATGAAATCTCTGTGCAAGAACAGGGAAGGGTGAGGGCATTTTACTGTAATGAATGCTGTGATTGTAATCGTAAGGAGTGAAGAACTGACTGAATGATTGCTGAGGCTGAAGATAAGGAGATTTAAAGAAAAAATGAGGAATGTGCTGAGGTTGAGCATCCAGATTTCAGGAGATGGGGATGGGGGGGAAACAAGGCTTGAACAAGGAGGCACTGGGGAGAAGGGACAGGGTGGAGGTGTTGTGAGGAATAGCAGAAATGTGTAGGATCTGGGATGCCTTGAGTTCCAGTTCTGATGGGAGAGACCATGGCCTTGAGACTGGAGCTGGGTACAAGTACCCAACAGCTCTGTGTTTAAGCAGTTGGGTAATTGGTAGTGAGACTGTTAAAAGAAAATCTTTTTTTTCACATGGATGAATAACAGTGCTAGCAATCCGACAGGGATGGCCATGTACATGTGTGCACAGTTCAGTATTCAATCAAGCAAGTTGAAAATCTTATTTTTCCTGAACATTTGTCTCAATAAAACTTAGACTCATGGTTCATTTATTTGAAACAATCCCTGTCTCAGGGAAAACAGAGTAGAAAAAATCCACCCAGAAGCTATTCACCTGTGAGCTATTTGCAGAGCTTTGGTGAAGGGGAGGGCTATGGGCACTGCTGCTCACAAAAGCTTTTGTTTTTCACGAGTTTTCACCCCAAACATATCCAGGGAAGGTTTTGAGCATGGTAGAAATGGGTCTCAGTGTATATTTATCTTGTTCTCTGAATTGAGGCTTCACTGCTAGCTGAGAAGCTGGTGTTGGTGGGACAGGATTAACTGGAGTTATGTGGGATGTTAACAGAGCCAGGAAGGGCAGGCTGAGGGTTGAAGAGCTGTTACCTTTGACAGTCTGATCCTTAGAGATCTGTCTGCAGACTGATGAAGGTTCACTCTGTAGATGGGGAGCAGACCCACTGGAGCACCGTGGTTCCCTCTGGGGGACGTGCTTTAATCAGCCATGTTGGAGCTAACTATTTGGCTTAAGCCAGGTACCACGCATGTTTTGAGATGGGAACTATAAATGTTTTGAATAGTCTGTGACTATTAGGTTTTTATGCTGATGAGCTGGTGTGTTTTTAGGTGTGAAACAGCAGCTGTGGTGTGACATCTGTTGATAGGACACTTAGTCATCTGCTGTATGTGTTATTTGTCATCATTACATCTGTTACAGTCCACATGGCCCTGATCAAAGCCGAGTGGCTTTCTGCCAGTTTCTCCAGCCCAACAGGGGCAAAGGAAATGGATTTGGTTACCTGTGTCCTGGTAATATGGGTGAAAACCCAGCTGTATTCAGTGATGTTAGTTGGAGCGTACCTCCATTTCTCTGAGGAAGGGTGCAGTCTTCAGAACGATAAAGGAATGAAGTCAATAGCAAAAAGAAATAAAATCCCATTGTATCAGCATGTTCTCAGTGCTTAAAAAATGTCCTCTTTGATTTATTTAGAGGAAAGTCAAAACGCTGCCACTTAAATAAACAAACAAACCCTCAGGTAATGAGTCCCGGATCTGGCAGTTCATTTATCCACCTGTTTAACTATTACAGTATGAACAGCTGTAGTTCTCCAACAAAAATGTGAACAGCCCAATAGTTCTTCAACACTAAACCCAAATCTGCTTTGTGGTCACGAGCAGTTAATGATAGAGGTGCTTCAGAGACTGTCAGGATATTCGTAGAGTTTCTTTTAGGAAAGCTTTAGGGGGACAAAATTGTTTCATGTGCGAAGTCGGCTGTAAGATAATTTGCTTGAGCAAACATTGTTCCCTCCTGAGATATTTCTTAAATTGCTTGAGTTGCTTTGTTCAGTGCTGTGTTTGAGTAAAGGGATAATTCCCAGATAATATGAATTTTGAGAAGGTGTATTTTTGGAAATACTGGAGAACGTTTTTTCTTCATTTTTTTCTTTCAAAGCACGCAGTTCTATTTTTCCAGGTTTTCTTCAGTGTATTTTTGCCAATGCAAAATGCCTTTAGAAAGAAAAAAAAAAATCTGTTCATCAGATGTTGACTCAACTTTTATGCTATTGATGTTCATCTGCTGCTATTTTTCTCTGCTCTCTGATCTCTTCCTTCTGCTCCACAAAGCCCACAAAAGTATCTCATCTCCCCTCTCTCCCTTTTTTTCTCCCTTAGTACTGCAGTCTCTTTTGCCTTTTTGTGCACTGGCATTTCATGTTCGCAGCACTCTGATATACCTGTGCCAATTTCTTTTCAGCTTTTCATATGTGTGTTTATGTAACAGACTTTGTTTTATGATTTTTTCATATGATTCCCATTTAATCGGTGTAATCTGTGTTTCCTGTTGCATATTTTGCCACACACTGGGTGGCTCAGTGGTGCTAAGCAATACAGGTGCTGTCAGTTTGCTACTCTGAGCTGCTGCTGTTGCAGCAAGGAGCACCTGCAGCCTGCCCGTCCCTGCATGGCTTGGTGGCCAGGCACTGATTTCATGCATCAAGAACAACCTGCAGGTCCTCTTGTCTGCCACATGCACTTGAAGGATAAGTTCCTTGAAGGATGTTCAGGCTGGAAAATCGAGGTTTGAGTAGTGTCAGTTTGTAACTAAAAGATGCCTTGAGGATGGGAAGCAGAGACCTCTCTCTCTGCCCTGTCCTGGGGTATAGGAAACAAAAATGACCAGGACATCCATGGGAAGGCAGGGGCTGAGCTGCTGCCCTGTGTCAGAGCTAGCTCTTAGCCTGGGAGAGCTGTGCTCTGACTCTGTTGCTGCTCCTGTGGCGTGGAAGAACACAGCCTCTTACTTAAATGAGGTCTAGAGAATATTCTGGTGTGTATATATAACCCATTGTGCAGTTACCTTCCTACAGATAAATGTTCTGCTATAAAATGAAAGTTCAGCAGTGTGCCACAGCATTAAGAGATTTCATAGAGGTTGCTGTGAAATTATATGATTTTCCTGTAATACCAGCATGACAAAAATGAAACCATGGAGATAGTTCTCTGGTAGCCAGCGAATTTCTTCTCCAGTGACAAATCACCCAGTTTCTTTGCTTGCTTTGAGTAATGTTCGATTTTGCTCTGTTAACATTTTTTTTCTCTCCTTTCCACCTCCAACAATAATTGATGGTTATAGAGGTAATGTGGGGAGGAGGGATGCGAACAAAAGTTATTCTTACGGGATTGATCCGAAGCCCTGTGAAATCAGCAGAACAACTCACTTTTTCCATGTGCAGCTCTATCGAGCTTGTTCCCAGTGGTCTGCAGGCACTGTTCTGGCTAGCTGGCCTCATCTTCCAACACTTCTGTTAAGCTGATGGAAGTATTCTTAAGGAAATTATTCCTTGTATACGTTGTTTCCAGTGTTTGTCTCAATAAGTATAAAATACACGGTCATAAAAATTCCTCGATATTGCCAAATTTGGGATATTGAGTAGTGGGAAATAACATTTGCCTGTGCATGTTAGTAGTATAGCTAGTGGTAAAAAGCTTTCCCAAAAAGAAACAGATTTGTCTTATTTTCTCCAAAGTTGTCATTAGCAATGTAGCTATTACAGCATGCTTAGGCTGTTATTCTTAAGAGCTGAGGGACTGCTATTTCATTTCTTCTTAAATAATGTGACTTGTACCAGGGCGACCTTGTTGTGCATTAGTAGTTCATTATGTGCTGGCACTGAACAAAGTCCCCTCTGTAGAACTGCATACTGAAGAAAACAGTTATGATTTGGTTGTCAGGCTCATTTGAAGCACTTGAACATCACGCCAGTACAAAATTATACATGAAGTATATTTAACAAGTTCTGCAGCAGTGAAAAATAATGAATCTAATGAAGTAATAAAATAAATATTTTTTGTCTGTCAAAGACACTTATCTTTATAGAGCATGAACCCTTCTAGAGTTTTTGAAACATGGTAGAATTGCTAATAAATGTGCAGTGACAGTAAGTATCAATTGATGTAAGTATAATCAGATGTTTGGGTGCAAATGGACTTGGGTGCTAAATTCTGCTTCTCTCCAGGGCATGACATTGTCCTGT
Source organism: Lagopus leucura (assembly GCF_019238085.1). NCBI lineage: Eukaryota > Metazoa > Chordata > Aves > Galliformes > Phasianidae > Lagopus > Lagopus leucura. The sequence continues at coordinate 5,269,663 of NW_024962279.1, read as the reverse complement.
GCATTACTGAAATAGAAGTTGGTGTAACCTCCAGAAGCCTCTGCTAATCTTAATCTCAGGCCCTATGGATGACAGATATGTAGCTGTGGTGCAGTGCTGCTGCAAGCTGGCAGTGGGTCTGTCTGAAGCAGCTTTGTCATCAAAAACTCTGTGCTTTTTTCATTACATGGTGTTAAATCTTCTCAAACCATGGATGTTTGATCTGATCTTGCATCATCCATTGCCTTCCTTGATTACACAATTGCACAAACCAGAAATGTCTTGCAGGATACCTGCTGTAGCAGCAGTGAATGCAGGCAGGCATTGGGCAAGACTATCAATTTCATTTCTTTCTTACCTGTTGGTTTCAGGTGAACACAAGAAACGTTATCTTCTGCAGAGGTCTTCAGATGCTGAAAGCTCTGCTGCTCATGAATTCACAAATACATTTTTTAAATATCATATCATATGACTTTTGTTCCAAATACAAAAATGGTTATTCCAGAGTAGTGGCAGTGTAAATGATGCTCATGTTACTTCTGCTCCATATTTCTGAAATCTTTCTTAGCATTGTACTTAAGGCTTAAAACCTAGCTGGAGTGCAAGGGATGTCAAGGTTTCATTTCCATGGTGTTTGTGTGAATGGGAACACATCTGATTATCCTGCCTGAAAAGAGGAACAAAGGCTTTACTTAATAAATAAACTTAAATAACATTTTCTTGCACTTTTTTATTGCAATGGCAAGTGCATTTCAGGTGATGGAATGTCATACACTTGATGCTGAAGCAATGAGGCAAAGTTATGTGTTATCCTGGGAGGGGAGGAGTTGCTGTTCCAGGACTCCAAAACATCTCCATTGCTAATTTTAAACTTGGTATGTCAAACTATAAAAAGGCATGAAAACATTTAATTTTCCATTTACACTGTTCTGGATTGGTTTTAAGGTGCATATTTTCTGTGTTGACTTTGGGCAAGTTAAGTAACAAAGCTGCTTGTTTCCTACAGGAGCAATAGCTTTTCAGATGAAAAAAAGATAAAAGTGGGGCATAATAAATCGTAATAAATGCAAGTAAGAAGTAAAAAGGCATGGGCAAGGGGAACTAAATAAAACAATTTCAGCACCTAGTTTGCGAGAGTAGATGAAAACCTGAAACATCCAGTGGTGAGTAAGATGATCCATGGATAATAAATAGAACGAAGTGCAGCCGTACAGGTGGTTTTGTTCAGCCCTGAGCTGGTGCATGCTGAGAAGTGACTTGTATATAAGTAGGGAATAATTCCCAAGGTCAGAAGTTTGGACTTAGTTGCTTAATACTCATGGAGGATGTTATTGTTATTTTGCATGGTAATTTATAATTATTTTTGAAGTGCCACCAGCCAGTGCGTAGAGATGATAAAAATATCTGAAGGAATTGAGTGATGATACTTGTGCAGCTGTGTGATTAGTCTGGTGCTTCAGCCGCTCTGGTAGGTACGACAGAAAGCTTCCTGCTAATTAATGAAGAATGACTCTTTCATTGTAGCGTCGCTCATATTCTTTGTTTTATGATGGATTCTGCTTTCCTTCATGTTTTCCTCTAAAAATTATTCCCTGGTTGACAGCAGCCTTCACTGTAATCACTGATGAATACGCTCAGCTGCACTGAATGGCACCATCTCAGACTGTAGAGCTGCAGTGGGTCACTGGGTGATGCAGCACAGCACAGTGTGCTGAGTCCCAAACCTTCCCAGTGGCTCCCAACCCCATCCCGTCCTTTCCATGCACTGTGTGGGACAGCACAGACAGCTGTGTTTTTAGGCAAGTGTGGTTGCAAGGAATGAGTGTATGTGCTCAGAAAGTAGTGCTAAACCATCTTGTTGTAACTGCAGAAATAAGAAGTGTAGGTCGATCCGAAAGTAAAGCCTCCTACTTATTCCCATGGAAATAGCATTGTATCTGTCATTGCATCTATCTCTTTGTATCTGTTGTTATTCAGTAGAGCAAATTCTCAGCTATGTAACACTCTTTTTCACCATAGTCACCAGCATTAGCTGTGCATTTTTGCCAGCACTGAACCTGCCTGGTTGCCATGCTTGTGAAGATCTGCACCAGTGAAGGTGGCCCCCACTGTTTTACAGCTGTTATGGTGGCAGTGTTTCTAGGAAAACGTTGCCCACACAGTCCAACTTCCACTGTGCTAAAATCCATTGTTTAATCTCTGTAAACATTACAAAGAGTCAGTGAATGTCAGTGGCTGCTGTTTTATCTGCGCATAGGAATTCAGTGATGTCAGACACCATTTTGTCAGATTGCCCCTCTGCTGCCATTTGTTACAAGGCAATAAAACATAACAGAAGATTGGTGGGAAGGTTCAACCTCTACTGCCATCCCACCAACATCCGCTTCTGATGTTGTGGGCCAACATCATAACACAGGAGGCATTACTTTTGGAGCAGCCCTCTTATATAATATTTACAACTCACAGTGGTTAAGGTGTAAGGGGGGTGAAATTCCATCTAAATCCATTTTATACATGATATATATGTGTGTGTGTGTATTGTACATTTTTTGCATCCAAGTTGCAACATTATTTTCATCCTAATATGGAACAGAATGCCTTTTCCCCTGGGATGTATGCCATCAGAAAAAAGGTCTGTAATCCAGGTAGGGAAAATTCTTAAAGGTGCAAGTGAAGGTGATGTTGGAAATCTCTGCACATAAGTTTTGTTCTGGCTGGTGTTCCACAGCCCTCCTTCCTCAGCTCCTTTTGTGCCCTGTTGTGGTGAGTGCACTGGGATGCTGTTAGCTCTTAGTTCCCCTCTTAGGGACTTGGTGGAAGTGCTATGAAGGGGCTGATGAATTTATATTGGATATTTATATTGATAGAGGGGAGGGAATGATGTTCAAAAGACCCGGAACAAATTCTGAGGCAGGCTGTTTTGATCTCCCAGTGAAATCAGTTTAGTTGTGGTTGCTTATGAACTCCAAAACACGTCTAGCCAGAAGATCTGAACTCATTATGTGAGTGAGGACATAGGTCCTTGAGATGTACTTACAGAGAAATTCAATTGGAAAGCTGAAAGCAACCATTTTAAGTAACCCTCTGTGCAGTAACAAAGAATAACAGAACAATATCTTATTGTGGCAGCAAATGTATTTTTTTTAAATGAGGCATTGAAATTCTAATCACTCTTGTTCAGTGTTCAGACTGCAGCAGCTGTTGCTTTTCAATATTAAAAAAATATTATGTTTTGGGAAACAGCTAGTGTTGGTCAACTCTGTAGTATAATGCTTGTTACAGAGATAGCCTTATCTTAAAACTTCTCTACCTTTTTGAGCATCTCTGTGTATCAATATCCTGTAAAAAGTTAGAGGAAAAAAGCTTTTTTTTTTTATTTAAGATTCCTAGCTGGCTTTTTACTGTCTGAATGTTGTCATGTATGGCTTTACTGTGATGTGATTCCTGGAAATACTTTCTTGGGGTAGAACTTCAGTGCCAGTTTGTATTGATGGCTGTATCTAGCTTTATTCAGGGTTACAGTGGAGCCTTACTTTCTTAGTTCTCGAGTCATCAGTTAGAGTGAACCTTAATTTAAAGTTATAATAAATATTGCTGCTCTACAATTTTGCACTTGTGCATTGCCTGCAGCATTTGGTTTCACTCTTACACAGTTTAACACGATAGAAGACCAAAACCAAGCAGAGTGCTGGGTTGGTATGCAGAGAGCAAAGTGCCTGCCCTATCCATGCTGCAGGGCAGTAGCTGGGCAGTGCTTTGAGGGGCTCTGCCCACAGGGCTTTTTTACCCTCAAAAAGACATATCTGCTTTCTGAATAGCTGTGACATCAATTTACAGCTGGTTAGAGGAGCTCAGAGGATCTTGAAGCTATTTTCATCGGAGCCTTCATTTCAGCACAAGCAGTGGCTTAAAGACCTATTTTTAAGTTATGCATATGATTCCTTTCCAGTTAGCAGAGTTATGGTGATATAAGCCTAACGTAAGAGCAAAGTTATCCATCGGATGTGTTTAATTAGGTTCTTGTAAATTATTTCACTTTAGGCCTAGTTCTGTCATCCTCTCTTGTGTTTAACAGCCACTTCAGCAGCAGGTCCAGGAGATCTCAGAACCACTCTGCATCCTGAGTGACCTGAGAGCAGGAGTTGGACAGCTTGAGCCTCCTGTACGGTGGGACTGTGCCGTCTCCTAACATCTCACCTTTCTTTCTAAAACAGACCCTGAGAGCTCACGGACGAAGATGAGAAGCACTGTATCCGTGCGAGAAGGGCAGGGAGTGGTGCTGCTCTGCGGAACGCCGCCCCGTGCGGGAGGTAAGGAGCACTGGAGCTTCCAGAGACAGCGGGTGAAGATGGAATGTCCTGTGGTCACAGCAGGAGGGTGGCAGGGAGCTCCATCAGGGAGCAGCAGTGAAACCTCGTCTCCTACAGAGAGAGAAGACAAATCCAAAGGAAACGAGTGCAGGAGAAGACGGAAGGGCTGTGGCCAGGAGAATGTTCTCCTATCTTGGGGTGCCACCTCAGTGATTTCTGTGCACTTGTTCAATTTTTATGATATCTCTGGCAACCGGCTGAGTATCTTCTAGAGTTAAATTCTCTCTGATTTCATGAGTGCTGAGCCTCAGTGAATCTAGTTTTTTCTATATCCAGACAGTCGCAAAGTCCAGATTGTTCTCTGTAATTATTCTACTGTGTGCATGCATTCCTGAAACTGAAGCATTTCGTAGTTTAATGCAGTGTTGCAGATATAATTAAAACACTGCTGTCTTGAGGGGAAAACTGTATAAATGGATTCTTTGTGGGCCAGAAGTTGAGTGCGTTTTATCATCTATTATCTTCTGTCCTTGGTAATTGCTTGCTGAGTTTTAAATAATATTTGGAAATAATTATTTCTTTTGTTTTCTTTTATTGATAAGTAGTCTCATTATTGAAGGTCAGTGATGTTAAACATTAGACTTAATAGAGACAAGGTAATATAAACTAAACATTGTGAATATGATAACATAGGTGTTGTGGCCTCTTAAATTTGACAGAGTCAAAGCAGACAGAGCCATAAAGTGACATTTTACAACTGTCTGAGCTTGCAGAATTTTCCTCTCTCCAAACTGATACGAACTCTTAAATCATCTTTATGGCTTTACAACAGCTTTGTCTTTTAGCTGCTGAGAAAATGGGTGATTCCCATGGCTATCTGTAAGAATTAGGATGATTAAATTTTGCTTCTATATGCAGTTCAAAGTCTGAATTACTGTGGCTGTTCCCATACTTGCATCCTAAGCGTGTACACACACAGAAGTGCTCATCTGACTGACTGCAGTTCAGCACAGTGATGCTGGAGCTGTTGAACATGAGGTGACACAAGACCTGCTTGTGCTGCCTAGGGCCGTGGCTCACACTGACACATGAAGGAGGTGAGGGTTCTTTCACCATCAGCAGGTGGGGTATGATTGACACTCCACGCTAATTGTGTTATTCATACAAAAAAGAGAGCACTGAGGGCCCCATGAATTATCAAATGGAACTGAGAATTGGTATGAGAATTATTTAGAATCCTCGGATTTGTGTGGGAATTGAAGCGTATTAACCATTAAACTTTTCAGAAGACTTAGGAAGAAATCCTTCCTCGTCTTTTTTTCATTTTTTAATTTTTTTTTACTGAACTGAACTCGCTGCATGGTGATGTCAGGCATTTAGTGACTGTAGATCTGGCATGATACAAATTGGTTGGTCTTGGATAACGTTGGTCTATTAAGTGGTAGCTTGTTAGGAATGGCTCAAACAACAACAACAAAAAAAAAGTGGTGAGAAAGCCAAGCAGTGTTTTTAAATATATATAAAATGTCTGCAAAGAGAAATTATTCAGTTCCCTGTATTTGGGAGGAAATATTTGTGTTCACTTTGGCAGGAAAATACAGCAATCTGAGTTAGATGCTGGGACCAGATTAGTGCAGATTATGGAGCAGTAGCAGTGATTTCTTGATTCACAAAGGAGCTGGCATTAAACTGAACAGCCAGTAACTGTTGTTGGTGGCTGCTGGTGGTGTTTCATTTTGTTATTTCATTTGTTTTAAAGAATTTAAATATCTGTCTGGAGTGGTTTAGAAACAGCTGACCGCAGCTCTTTGGGGTTCTTTGCTGATCTGTGGTCTGATTTTTGTTTGATTCTGTGTTGGTTGCACTGAGAAATCAAATTTAAACATACAGATTCTATGCAACAGTAGTTCTGAAAAGTCTGAAAAACCTTGTTCTCTCTGTGCCATTAGGCCCCCAAATATTGTAGAATGGGAAAAAGACAATTTGGCATACTTTATAGCTTGCCTCAGCTATGGATGTTAATGTGACTATTACGAATATCCCCTTTCAATGAGGAGCAATTTACTTGTGCAGTTAATAGTCCTTTTGTCCTTACAAAGTTTGCAGTTTCATGAGAGTGTGGACATTGACCATTTAAACCAGCAGTGAAAGTCTGTTTAACTTCACATTTCAGGATTACGTGCTGAGCTTGGATTTTGGCTTTGCATCTCATAGCTGTTGGTGTCTGGGGGGAGGAGGAGGGTGCTGGGTACTTCTGCTGAGGATGCACCCAATGGCTTCATATCCTGGTGGTTAAACATAAACTGCATCACAGACTACTTCAGTTTTTTTCTTATGAGTTTTGCTGCATTCTCCCTTTTTAGCATTTCCCTTTTTAGCCACCTTGTTTGAGATTTACTGGAAGGGTGACTCAGTGAGTGACCAGCTTGGAGAGATACCTCCTGCCTTTGTGGTGTTTGGGGCTTTTTGTTGCTGTTAGAGCTCTAACTGAATGGAGATACCTGTGTAACTTGATGATAATTATTGGGTTTGGATTTCTAAGTGAAAGTATAGGAGGGTATTTAACTCATTCTTTCTTATCCTCTTACTGGAAGTTGTATTTGAGCACTGATTTTTGGATAATTAAGATGCTCGTTGGCTGTTGTTCTGCAGAAATGTGACTGTTTTTGTACATGATTTTAATTCTGTCACAAGAAAACCGTTAAAATACTTTTTATTTTATTTTTATTTGCAAATCACCAAGTTGTCACCCCAATATTCTAACAGTAACATGGCATCAAAAATTGATTTATCTAAATGCACTACATGTAGATAAAGAATTGTAATTCTTACCTTCTGCTGAGCTCTCTACAGCTGTTCAGACTTGCTGCTGTGCTACTGATACATCTGTGATAGTTTTAAAGGAGTGCTGGTATAGCAAACATCTCAATGTCAGATATTAAATTCTGTGTGTTAACATGCAGCAGGTTTGAAAAACATATCAGGCAATGTTATTTTTTTCCATTTTGCCAAGAAATGAAAAGACCAGGCATATGGAGATCTAAAAATGACTTTGCTACTGATTTTGTTCCAAAAGCAGCAACTAAGAGCTGACAAAGCCTCAAGTAAAGCAAATCTGGAAGTTCCTTCAGGGTATTCCCTGGTATTGCTGCTGTGTGTGTGCCTTGATTATCATGTAGTTTTGCATTCCAATATTGTGATTGATATTAATTTGACTTCTATTTGATTAGTATGGTCAGAGTTAGCAATTTGGCAACAGTTTTGTATTTCAGAAAACATAATTAATTTTAGATGTTTTGAGTGTTTTGAAGAACACAGTGAGGCATAGGCTTGAACACAGATCACATTATGATTTCAGGGCTGCTTTATATGTAGAGAAAAAAAAGAGTCTTAATTGTAGAAGTGAAGCCTTCTTTGATGGTTATTCATACTTTCCAAGAACTTCAGGCTTGACTGAAAAGCTAAGCATTCATTTTATGTTGGTGGATGCAATAAGGGGTATGAACATAACCTACAAGATACGTTGTGAAGCCAACAGAGCTTACAGCTCTAGGAGGAAATTCACTGATTATGTATACATGATCAACCTTGTGTGATATGTATTACTATTTCATTCAGTATGTCAGGGGTATTTCTACGTAAATAAAGAAGCAGAGAGGTCCTCCATCTAATATCATGCCTTGACAAAAGCAGATTTAATTGATAAATGAGACCATGTTTGAATGATAGTGATCAATCTAGCTTACGCCTTATTATTTCAAAGCTGTGACATATTGGTTTGAAACAATATTAGGTCACTGAAAAATGGATCCCAATTTATTGCTCACTGCTTGGTATGACAAATCATTCACTGAATAATGTCATGTCTGTTGCAAATTGGTATTTAGACTTGCAGATTTCTGCTCGTGTCTCTGTATTGCCATTTGGAGACCTGCATGTTCCAGCAAGACTGTGCTTTATGAATAACATAGCATGGAAAGTATCCCAAACACCAGAAATATTTTGATGCTTTACTATTTTTTTTTTCTCTTGAATATCAATGTGTGATTTTTCCAACGAATTAAGGATTGAGTTAATTTCACTGGCTTTGAAAACATTTCGTACCTTTAAACAAAGTAGAATCAAGCTGATAGAACTCCAAAACGTGGTTTCTTTCCTCCTGCCCATTGGTGTGTTTGTAGAAAGTGCAAAACATCCTATTTTTGCACACTTGCTTTTTGCTTTTGTTGCAGATTGTGCATGACATTTGTCTGGGCATGAGCAATCCATCATGCTTGCAGTAGGCACACGATGAGATTTTTGCTCAAAAGTGCATTCTAAGGAGAATAGTAAGCTGAATATTGTAAAAGCAATGGCCTAAGAAATTGTTCCATGGTGTTCTCGAACTGTTCTCAATCTGCCAAAGAGAAACGGTGTTTTTATTTAAAAATATATATTTTGCATTATTCCTCCTGGTGTCGTCAGCAGCAGCGGCACAAATTTCAGCTGACAGTTGGAAATCAAATTGCACCTGAGAGACACTTATATTTGCCCATACAAGAGACAATAATGCATGTTCACAGCTGGAGCTTACAATGATTTCTTTCTGACAGAGCATTATTCTCAGCACCAGTAACAAACCAGCTACGAAGAGGCACTGTCTGCATGTTCTACACCTTGTCTAAGCAGTGTTCTGATGCACCGTGGTAAACCTGTGTTCCAGGCTTAAGTAGAACAGGCTGAAATTGATATATCCTTATAGATGTATTTGAGCAATATCTGCAGCTACTGTACGCAGCTGCTTTCAAGGTAGTGTGAAAGTCTGTAAACTAGCATAAGAATCTTGGTGCAAAACGTGTAGGATTTGTTTGGGAAAGGGCAAACTAGATGGGCTGGAGCTCTTCTCTAACTCCATGTTTCACTAGGAATGGATGCTGCTTCTTGGTGGGGTGTTTGTTGGAAGATGGGGTTGAAAGAGGGAGAAAGAGATTAGAAATAATTAAATGATCTGAAGAAAGAAAAAAAAAAGAAGGAAAATCAGGTCGAGCTTTTCCCTTTAGCTGGTCCCTGGTAGCTCAGATATGCCCTAGGGAGGACAAAAAAGAGAGGTCTCTGCTTCTTTTCCAGGATGGTCTTTATCCCTCAGTTGTTACTTGTAGGTGTTTTCTCTCACTCTTCATTATCTTGTTGACTAAAATATTTTTTCTCCTTTAGAAGCAGGATAATTGATTAGGAAATGATGGGAGGGAGATGTCTGCAATCGCAGAACACATTCAGGGTTGATCCTTGCATTGTTAACAGGAATACAAAAATAATTGCTTTTCACAAGCTTTTACCAAGTACCTTCTCCTAAATGAGTGGAAGACTAACAGAAGTTTGCCACTAATTACTGCTACCACTATTAACATTAGAATATTTATTTGAAAATGTCTACTTCCATATTTTCATTAGGTTTGTGTCACTAATATTTAACATTCAGAATAAATCAGATGGGTTTTATTTGAACAAGGCATTAAACTATCATCTTTTTATCCTCTGTTATTAGAGGCACGAAGCAATTTAAAATAGTTTTAACTATTTTAAATAGGCACAACAGAGTTGTTAGAGAATGCTCTGAGCAATTACATACAAAGTTCTGGGGAGGTGATGAAAAGAACAATTTGTCATTTGCAGTGGATATGGCTAATGGCTGTGTGATTAAATATTGCTTCCTAAAGCAGTTTCTTACTTTTGTGCATGCTTCCAGAGTGTGAACAATTTGATCAGAGCCAGTACATTTTGAATGACATTGCTGGTCTGAAACAATTAGTTCAGAAATGCAATAAAGAGAAACTAATCCATCATCCCTCACAGCTACAGGGTAAAAGAAATTAGGTTTTTAGTCAGCGTTGGAGTCCAGTGCTGAATAAAATGCAGAAAAGCATTTTGTTAGGCTTTCCCATTAGCATCTGGATTTCCTTCAGAGCACCAAGGAGCGTTTAACCTGCTGGTTAAGGAGCACTTCTGCATTATGAGGTCACGTTGGGTTTGAAACTTAGTGCCAGCTGATGGTCACGGCCCACAGGGGAGGGAGGAAGGTAGAAATTAGCAGCAGGCAAGGCTGGATTGCTGGTTGTGCTGTTTGGGATTGTGTTTAATGTGAGTAGTGTGATTAAGGAGACAGTGCTGCCAGTCTTGAACTGTGGCATTCAGAGAAAGGCAGGACAGCCCTTCTGTACACACTGCTGCACATCACAGCAGTGCCAGCGGTGAGGCCTCCCCAGCACGCGGCTGCTGAGAAGGATTCAGTTGGTGCTGCGCTCCCATTTATCCTGTCACTCCTTTTTCACATGGCATGGCTCACTTTGAAAGGAGAAAACAAGCAGACTGTTACCATATTCCATTTAATTGTGAAAATTAGGCGTTAGCTGAAATTGCAAGGACGTCCCTTTAAGCTGAAACATTTCAGCGTTCTTATTAAATGTGTAGATTGAAATTGCAAGATATTATATAGGTCTCTGGCACTGCTTTCGTTGTTGTGGGTTATTCCATACACAGGAGCTGCATGCCTAATTACCTGCACAGCACGCTGAAAATTGATCTTATATGTTTTATCTACAAAATAATTCACCTTTTATGCCAGAAAGATTAATGGTGTACATTAATTTCAAATCTGAATGTTTCCCATTAAACTCGGGAATAAAATGAGTTTCTGAGAGGTGTTCTTCACTTTTTGCATTTGGACTCAGTTTCCCATCATGCAATTTACTTTTTTGCTATAAGAAAAAAAAAAAAAAAAATCAAAAATATAGAATATCTATATAGAAATAGATATCAAAAGTTCTGTGGGGGAATTTCAGAAGCTCTGAGACATCTCTGAGCTTTTTTTCCCAAGTTTATGTACTATGCTGAGCATGACAACTCCCAGCCAGAAACTCCTGGCCTCAACATACTGCTCAGGCTGTGTTAGGGAGGTCTGCTGGGCACTCACCATTATGGTGATGTAGGAGATGCTAACAGAAAGTAGCCAAGACCTGGTATTCGTATATAGACCATGGTGTGAAGTCTCACTGCGTCTAGTGTAAGTATCAAATATTATTGCATTCTTAGTGGTTTAACTACTTTTAAGCAAATGGTTGAGGACACCCCACAGAAGTTGGAGTGTTTAAGAGTTTGGTTTGAGGCTTTTTTGAGGGAGGTGGTGGAGGTGGTTTTCTTCCCAGCTGAGCGTACTTAGGCCAGTGTTCAAGGCTGTGGGCATTTTAGTTGTCCAGCAGTGTGCAATAAAGCCCTGAAATAATGTACAACTTACTTACACTAATAATGTAAAGAGTTTTTTCTTTGCAAGCTGTATTATTTTTGACAGTGGCACCCAAATGGATTGTGATATGCAGTTTGCACGTGCTGGGGGATCCTGTATTGGAGGGCATCATCGTTTTGCCTTACACTTGCAGTGCATGAGATTTTTACTTGTGAAACTGCCATTTGTGTTTGCCACAAAAAAAAAAAAAAAAAAAAAAAAATAAAATTAAATTAGAAATTATTTATTTTCTAACAAAAATAATTACTACTTCTTTTTGACTGAACTCCAGGAACCAAGCCTGACCTGCTAGCTGGCTGCAGGAGAATGGGCGGGTGGGTGTTCAGTATATTTTTACCACATGCAGATTAATTTCCTACCTTTAATTAATTTGTTTCCACGTTGCTAGGAGTTCCATGCAGACAGGCTCAGCGCTGTGCATGTCCATGTGAATATGTGCATGGAGCTGTGCTCCTCTGTGCTGGCAAATGGGCACTTGTGCCTTAAAGCCATGTGCATGAGCAAGTGGTGGCCCAGGGCAGAGCTCACTGCTTCCCAAGGATGCTCTTCTCCAGCACCTGAGATGTTTCTGCTGTGCACCGTCATGGGCTTCACAGTGGGAGTTGAAGTCGGGGCAGATGATGGGCTAATTGGTTTCTTTCTTAGTTATGTCATCTCTCATTACCCTCTTAAAATCAATGGTACTTTTCCATTGCTTTTAATTTTAACTCTAAGGCAGATATTTCAAAATTCCTGGTTTTTACAGATCTCCGTGTCTTTAATTGCAGTTGGTGTCATTGCTAAATTTTCTCTGATTACTCCCTTGCAAACACTTTAGAAGCCATATGCCATCGTGTGGTTTAGGCAGAATTTTAATAGGGAAAATAGCAAGTTACTTCAGTTTCCTCTTAGTCTCTATTACAGAATATTGTAAAATATGAATTGCACAGCTGCATGAAATAATGCAGATTTTGAGCTCAGTGGCTGATATGAGACATTATCTGCTGAAAACAACAGCAGACCAACCAGATATAAAATAACCTGAAAAAAATCAGAGCTGGGACCTGTTGCTGAGTCAGCGCAGTGCACTGCAGCATCCATTGCTGTATTTTCAGGATAGAAAGCATGAAAGCATCCACTTCCCTAACCAGAACCCAGTCAATTTGAAAGCAAGATGTTTCAGTCAGTATCAGAACAGTATTATTCATGTCTTTAACTTTTGGCTGTCTTAGAAATCTCATCAGGTGTGAATTATGGAACTAGCTGGTGTGAATTAAGTAGGTGTAGAAGAATGGTTCCAAAGAAAATAACCATCGGAATGTAGGCTTTAAGTGTACAAACCAAGCTTTATGAATTATCTTTCTCCTTTGTCGTAGGCCTGCCTGCATTTTTGTTTCCAGGCTTTTGCTTTGCTGTCATCCTGAATTTCCTTACAGTCTTGATTTCCCCAAACCAGTATTGCCTCTTATATTTTGTTTGTAAGAAATAAAATCTTCCCACTTCCGCTCAGTGTTTCCCCACTGATGTGCTTTGCTTGCTGTCTTAAAACAAAAAGGTGCAATTTAATTTCAAGCCTTTTTTTTTTTCTTTTCCAGAAGCAGTGATGTAAACATAAGACCTAATGTTGAACCCAGTTAGAAGCTGCTACACTTCTGGGGCTGATCTCCCCCCAAAAACCTTTAGCAGCATTTCATTTTTGTTCTATGGGAAGTGGTGTCTTTTCAAAGCTCACATAAGGCAGAAGATGACCATGGCAGACCCTGACAGTCACACAGATTTAATTGTTGAACCTTATATAGTTTAAGTTTGAAAATGACAGGCAATTTTATGAAATGTTTTCTAATTGAGCCCTTAAGTGCACAGAGTGCATAGAACAGTATAAGCATGCTTTGAGTGGTAGACTGTAGAGTAAATAATAATCAAATAATACTAAATAAATAGTAGAAGCCAACCAAGATGTAGCAAACAAATTAAAAATGAGTAATAACAGTAATTTCTAATACCTTATCCATGTACAGTAACCAAATAAGGAAAAAAATGCATTGGAAAGCAAAGGCTTCGTTCTCTGAGGAAACCCAGGAGAGGTGTATTGCTTTCATTTATAACAGAAAATCAACTGAAAATTTGTAATTGACAGAAAGGAAGTGAGTTTATGTCCCTTGAGGTGCAACAAGGAAAGGGTGTAAACAAAATAAATCACAGAACAAGTTGCTTAATGTGAATTTTTTGGAGAAAAATCAGAATACTGTTTTGTAAAATACAGTAAATATAGAATGAGATGGTGGCTGTGGGGCACTGGTGAAAGAAATGCCACTCTCCATTTTTAATGGAGTCAATGAAAGTATATGTATAATGGGAAGTCAGGTTTCCAGGAGTGCTCATTCAGGCTGTTGAAGGATCTAATTGAACTGGAATACAGTTTGCATGGCTTTCATAACTGTAAGGACTGATTTCAGTGAATTTACTCTCGTAGAATCATAGAATCACCAAGGTTGGAAAAGACCTGAAAGATCACCCAGTCCAACCGTTCACCTATTCCCAATAGCTCCTACTAAACCATGTCCCTCAACACAACATCCAGTCTTTCCTTGAACACCCCCAGGCTCAGTGACTCCACCACCTCCCTGGGCAGTCCATTGCAGTGCCTGACCACCCTTTCTGAAAAGTAATACTTCCTAATGTCCTTCCCTAATGTTCCTGCATTGATACCTAGTTTGTGCTACAGTTTTATCTGTCTTACAATTGCTCTCATCCCTCGCTGCTATGATAAAATACGATTTTCTAGCCTTTTCCATTTTGTAAGACCATACAAAGAGGCTGTGGTCCCTTTCAAATCCTGTAGACCTGCTGCATCATTTCATATGTTTATTTACTTAGTTTTTCTGTGGTTGATGGAGCACTGCATGGTGCTGACTGTGGGCAGAGCCATCAGCGGTGCCCCTCAGTGCTGCACTCTGCTCCCTCATCCCTCTCTGTAACAGCAAGGCTCTGACGCTGCATCTCGGTGTCTGTTGTAAGGCAGGAGAGTAGCTCTACAGGACTTGTGTTGTTGTGGACTGGATGTGTATAACTTTCTTAGGAGACTTGGGGCATATCTCAGGCATCATCTCCAGTAAATGCTCTGTGTTTTCATAACAAATCTGTGTTGGCCTTTGTTACAATAAATTCAACCTCTGAACTTACATAGGAAGCAACTTCTAGGGGAGTGCATTGTTTCACTGGAAGTGTGGTGAGTCTAGAAGGATAGGTGGTTATTTTCAACAACAAAAAATCCCCTTATAATGGAAGTTTAACTCTTGAGCATATAACTGAGAATGTCAGTTGTTCACATGCACTGTTCCAGCAAAATTATGGTAATGGAAGGAGTTTAAATATTGATAGAAGGAAATTAAATGCAATTATGAGCTATTTCATTTGATGCCCTTTTTACATTAACCAGTCCATAAATACTTTAATAATTTAATTTGAGTGTTTTTTATCTGCAGTATCTTGCCTGTTGTTAAATTATCCTGTTGGCTTAATGCTTTCCTGGCTGCGTGTTCACACTCAGATATGGGAGTTATGAAAATACCTGCTCTTCTTTTTCAACTGCATCCAAATGTCTGCACTTCCAAATTAAACCCAATGGATGATCTCCATTTTGTAGGGGCAGTGCTAGTGCTACAAGACAGTTCAGTGCCAAGGCAGGTCAATCAAACTATAATCGTTTCCAATTAGCACTTGTAGAAGCTCTAATCTTTTCATAAACTTTCAGCTGAGTGGCACTTGGGTGAAAAATTATTTCTTGCCTGGGAAACCATTAAAAATTAATTTCCTTTCATTCTATAGGATATGAATGCAACAGGCACATGGCCTCTCACAGGAAGGGTCTTTTGCACAGCTCAGAATGGTATTCAGAGAAAAATAATTACGTGTAATTTATGCCCAATCTCCTCGATTTATCTTTTCAAGTGAAGTTTTCCTTTAAAGTGTCCATAAAGAACTGCTGTTTCATGCCGAGATCAAACTTTTCTATGAAAAATGTAGTTTTGCTTTGTGCTGAGCTCTTCCAGGTGTTTATGGATCTTTGGATGTTCTTTTCAGCTGCATATGCCAGTGCTATTTCTCTCAGGTATCTAGCTGGGCTGTAGATAATAAATGATATTTCCCTTTTAATAAATTGTGGTCTAATTCTGCTGTCTCAAAAAAAAAAAAAAAAAAAAAAAAAAAGGATCCTTGTGTATCACTTTTGGATAGTGATAGGATAAGGGGGAATGGTTTTAAAATGAGACAAAGGAGATTTTGGTTGGATATTAGGAGGAAGTTTTTCAGTGGTGAGGCACTGGCACAGGTTGCCCAAGGAGGCTGTGGATGCCCCATCCCTGAAGGCATTCAAAGCCAGGCTGGATGTGGCTCTGGGCAGCCTGGGCTGCTGGTTGGTGACCTGCACATAGCAGGAAGTTGGAACAAGATGATCATTGTGCTCCTTTGCAACCCAGGCCATTCTGTGATTCTATGGTAAAAGATTTGGAATTGTTTTCATGTTTTTCTGGAGCAGGAGGCTTTGTTGAAGAAGCCATCTGCTTTTTTAGTTTTGCTTGTTTCTGATGCTTTGGTGCTTTTTTTTCTGTCATTGGTTCTCTGGTCCTATTACATAATATTATATATAATAATGTTACAAGATGCAGTAAAATAAAGACCTATGAAGATAAAAATGTGGGAGAGGAAAAAAAAAAACCAACCTTATCAAACATCTTTATTTTTATAACCAATCAGAGTTGTCATTTGCTTGGATCTTCAACGAGTATCCATCGTTTGTCCAAGAGGACAGCCGGCGATTTGTGTCTCAGGAGACCGGCCACCTCTACATCGCCAAAGTGGAGCCTTCAGATGTGGGAAATTACACCTGTGTCGTGACCAGCACTGTGACAAACAGCCAGGTCCTTGGGTCACCAACTCCTCTCGTGCTGCGCACTGATGGTATGGCTTTCCTTTTCCCAGTCTCGAAATAACACTACTTTCACTGTGTTACAAACAGCTAGTTTCCAGTGGATGTTTTTTTTTGTGGCACTGTAACCTTTGGTGCAGTCTCAGAGTATTGGTTGCTTGTAAGAAGATAAACTATTCTTTTGTTGTGCATTCCTCTGCTACATCTGACAGCGATTTCATTGTAAGGTCATTGTGTGTGAGTTTCTAAATGGAGTGCAAGAGAAATAAATTTTGAATGTGATGTTATTCAGTGTTTTAGAGAACGATGGCTTGAAAAATGAAAAATGTCTTTTCTCACTTGTCTTGCATAGGTGTGATGGGAGAATATGAACCCAAAATAGAAGTTCAGTTTCCTGAGACGCTTCCTGCAGCGAAAGGCTCAACTGTGAAACTGGAATGCTTTGCACTAGGAAAGTAAGTTCTCATCTTCACCCATACGGCAAGGCTGAAGTGTACTGGAGTTCATTTGCACAACAGATGTGGGCATCTAGCACCATCTTTTCGGTAGTCTTCTCCTAAGATCAAGTTTTGACCATCATATTTACTGCTTTGGAATAAGATGTGAAAGAGCCTTGAAGACACTTCTGTTGTTGTTTAGAATTAAAATGTTTGCAGTGCAGGAATCTTATGTTTCACTTCAGATTCTCTTGAACAAGATCAGTGAGTTTTGCAGATGTCCTTTGAGGTAGCTCTGCTTTCTCAGTATAAAGGGACTCTTGTTGAAGTCAGTGACAGTTAGGACTGAATTTCACTGTTAAATGTACCTTATGCTTTTCTAATGTTGTCCTTCCTTTGTAGCTGAAATCAAGATTAAAATGCATTCCTCTTCTCAATGACATTTCACACGTAATTGCTATCTTTTTATTGCTATCTTCATAGATGATTTGAGAATGCATTTATGTTTCTGTAAACGTATTTAGTAACCACTCTGCAGTTTATTTGTAGGCAGCTTTGTCAGGTGTTCATAATTTTAAACTCCAGAATGGTAACTTAATCACATGTTATTGCTTCTGTTCCCCAGCTAGGTAAGGGAAATTTTGCCTATCAGAGAATGAATGGCTCTTCTAGGATGGAACCTGAGGCTCGCCTTGATTCCCCTTCCTTTGAGGACACTGGTAAAGCTCTCCTGTCTTCAGGGGAGGCCAGTGGTGATTTACTGGAAATTTTCAAGTCTTTGAACGTTCAGATACTCGTGAAAAATCTGATGCCATAAATAATAGCATGAGGAACAGAACAGCATATGCAAATCAGTAACCATGCTGTCTGACCATCTGTCATGTACAGTATGAATACTACTTTTAATGCAAGCTTTAGTCACTTCAGGGCTTTAATGCATATTAGTTTAAGTACCTAATTTTTACAATCAAGTACTTGCAGCAAAGTTATTTAATGAAATCCCATTATTTTCTGTTTAGCCCCGTGCCTCAGATTAACTGGAGAAGAACTGATGGTATGCCATTTCCGAGCAAAATAAAGCTAAGGAAATCCAATGGCATGATTGAAATACCTAATTTCCAGCAGGAGGATGCAGGACTGTATGAATGTATTACTGAAAACTCAAGAGGAAAAAACATAGCAAGAGGTCGTCTCACTTACTATGGTAGGAAGTTTTTTCTTTCTCCCTCTCTTCTATCCTTCTTTACACACGAAATATAAACCACTATCAATTCGTTTGGGGTTTACAGCTTCTACAGTGCTATTGCAAATTTGTTCATAAAAGTTGCTAGCCTCTTGCAGAGAAAGAAGGTAACTTCTTCACCAATGTTTTGCATAACACTTTTGGTAAATGTCCACATTCAAAAGAGCTGCAGGAAGTGACTGTGCTTGTTTAGAAAAATGCTGGAATGATATATGTATATATTTAATACTTTTTGTTGGTCCATGGGTGAAAATGTAAATTTCTAGTGGATTAGATTTATTCAAGGGACTGCATAGGCCTCACATTTTCAGGAAATGACAGTTTTATCTTCCTTTAGGAGAAGGTTATTGATGGATATTGACAATTCTTTGCTTTCAAAAAAAAAAGTTTCCTTTTCAAAAGAATAAACAAATAGGATAATATATTCTAGAATAAGAAATGAAATAATAGGGAATTTCATCGCTGGAAAACTGACAATCTCTTGTGCATTTAAGACTACAGAGTGAAATGAATATCAGCAAAGCATGATGGTGGTGGTTTAAAGCTAGAGCGATTTGCAACGAAGTGGTAATTGACAATTTTTGTTCAAGTCAGATCTTTGCAAATTTAATTTTCTTCAGGTAAATGGCAATTTAGAGACTGATTCAGGCTTTGCTTTGGAATGTTTTCATCGTGTAGGAATATTTGAGCAAAGATTTTATTTCTCTGTCTTGTGGAAAAGCACGGCGCGCACCTATTGTGCCACTTGGTTCTTTCTATGGGAAGCTACTGTTTACTGGAACAGTGCAGCAAGGCAGATTTCAGTCAATGATGATTTTAATTTAAGAAGCAGGTTATAAAGTGGAAGGAAAAAAATATTCCCCTCCAATTCCCAAATAAATAGTTACACTAAATTTTGCATATGCTAGTTATAGTTGGGTCTTTTAGGTATCAGAAAACGTAGGAAGAAATAGCTAAGATGCTTTCTCTGTCAGTGTCATCTGCAGTTCTAAACTTGGCAATATACTTTTCATTAAATAGCTTATATAAAGCTGTTTCAAAAGCTTAAAGTGAGCTGTGGTTTGCACGTCAATTTGGTTCACTAGTCTTACAGCAGCTCTGGATCAGAGCAGCTGTAAAGCACGAACCAGATAGAATTGGTTTGTTCATTAGTTCTTCCAATGTATTTATGAAGGTGGGTGATTTTGAAGTATTTGCACTACTTCCAGAGTTCTTTTTCTGTCATTAAAGGGCACAGATCTCAAATAAAAGATGTTGCTAATCAATAAAAGCAAGTGAGCTGCAGTTCTGAGAGAATTGTGATTTGCAGATGCTCCGTGTGAACATCTTCATTACAAACCCAGAAAGGGATCTGAAACCTTGAATAGAGTTAATATTCCACTATAAATGTCTGCCTGTCCTAGATGCATCCCTAATATGGTTCTTTAGACTGAAGAAAATAAGGCTTGTAATTGGCATGAATGTTACTCCAACTGTTTTATTTTGCTTGTTTTGCTTAATGAAACCCATTCTGCAGAATTAAGTTTTTCTTATTTTGTTACTTGCTTTCTTTTTTACAAATAGAATACCAACAATTCTGTAGTCAGGACAAAATAATTTTACAACTCTTTGAGAGTTAGGAGAATTGTTCTGGTTGTAGTTTAATAGTGTTCTGTAGCTGTGGTATTTGGATTCCCAAAAAAGCTTTAAAAGGAGTTGGGGTTAACATTTTCTGTGTTGTCTTAGTGAAACAAAATGCAAAATCCATCCCTTCACAGATGAAAAAAATATAAGCAAAATGGTGCAATATGACTAAAAATACAGGATTTTCTTTCCAGATTTTAAAGATTATTTGTAAATGAGACATTAGCCTGTCCTAAATGAAAGCGGGAAATGCTTTTTTCCTTTGTTAGGGAGCAACTGAAACATTCCAGGGCTGTGATTTAACGGGGAGCTGTTAGAGTAGTATGGTCAGGTTGCAATTGGACTGGATGATCTTTAATGTCTTTTCCAACCTGAGCAATTCTATGATTCTAAACTGTAAATCTTGAATTCTGAAAGTTGGGGGTTTCAGTGCCAAAGTTTGATTTAACCATCAGTTGTGTTTACTCTGCTGTCCTGTCTCTACTTCTTCCCATCATGAGTCGAGGTATTGAAGTCATGAAGCACTGGAATGTAGGCTCAACTTCAGTCGTGCCCACAGTAGTTGCCTCAAAATGGATTTTATGCTTGAGTTTGGTAGTTCTGTGTGCTTCTGTAACTAAAAAAAAAAAAGGAAAAAAAACGTTCTGTATTTTTCTAGTTTCATTGTGAGGTTTAAATGTAACTCTAAAGACATAGCTGGGTTGATTATTCAGATAGATATTCTAAAACGTATTCTGACTTCTTTCATAACATTACTAACAGACTATTAATCTTCCTTTTTCCTCATGAAGGATTTTATCAAGAAAAGCCCTACATCAAATGTTCAGTTCATTGTCCCCTGTGCAATTCCAACATGTGTTTAATGACATTTTTCTCCTCGGTGGAATTCAAAATGTGCTAAATATAGGATGAGATTATCTAACTATGAATTAATGTAAAACCTGAATATATAAATAATTTGCTTTCACTTCAGTGGTACATTCATTTGTCATTACCCTTTTCCATAAAGAGATAATAGAAGAAGAAAGAGTCCATGACTTTTCATAGCATGGAAAAATGAGAAGAAATTAAATGGTTACATTTTTGCATTTTAAGATCCAATTAAACAACATGTAACATGGCAGAGATATGTAAAGCAATTAATTTAAAGGGTAATTAAAGAAAAATACTCTTAATTAGCACGTGTTGATTTAACGGATCTCATGCTTGACAGTACTGAGGTAAAATGTTTAATAGGGAGAAAAAATTATTCTGTTCTGCAGCAGTGGACCGAATAGCAAAGGTGAATTGTGCTGGTGGTCAGAATCAGCCAGCAAGGTCACTTCTGCTTGCTTATAGCAGCAGCCATTGCTGTTCACTTGGCTGGATTTCCATTTTATGTAAATACAAACCCCCCAGTAATAAGTAGCAGCATATAAAATACAAAATACATGTTAAAAAAATACTGACATATTGGTGAGAATGTACCACCCAAATTACACTGAAGACACATTGCTCTTCAATGTGGAAGAGCACCATAGTTCAGTGGTTTTGTCCTGACTGTCTAGTGTATGGGGGAGGTCCTCATATCATTGGCTGTAGAACTGTAAACAGCTGAATAGCATTGAGGAAGTGCTTTGATTAACTTGAAGCTTAATTGACTTAATAATTTAACTGCCTTGCTTCAGAGGTACTTTGTTCAACTTTCTTGGCATACTGAATGGTTCCTAACAATGCAGTGAATGCTTCTGAGCATACAATGGAAGTAAAAAAAAAAAACAAAACAAACAAACTTGTTTTCAGGTATCTGCAAATGGAAGTTACTGCATGCTTCTTTGGGTCTGGTTGTTTTATCAGAAAAAAGTTATCCATACTTAAGCTCGGTTAAATCTTTGAGTTAAATGTAGGCTGATCACTGCTGTATCACTGCTGAGAGCATCAGTTATGAGTGTTACCTCTGCCTTTCAGCGAGGTACTACCTTGAAAAACAGAGGTTATATTTTCTGTTTTTGCAAAACGTTGTGAATTCCCAGTATGCTTCATAGCCTCCTTTTCTTGAACTATGGAAAGTGCCTTTTGACTCTGATTTATTGCCCGACTGCTGAGCTATCCTAAGATGTTTTCAGAAGAGCTTTCTGGATCGGCTTTCATTCTGTAGCTTTCAAAGTAAAGACATGTACAAGCAGATTGCATCTAATGCGTGAGCCTTAATTGGGGACCATCCTGTAGTCTTCTGCCTCCAAGCAGAGGTATGGCATCCTCAGCACTCCGTGGGAGAGCACAGAAATCATGGTCCTGAAGCTTTGCCTTTCCTGAATGCTCTCATTCTCTTCCTGTGGTTTAGAGGATTGAAAAGGAGCTTTTTATTGGAGCGTCCACTTTGAAGGAAGTCGGATTTAAATACTCCTGCTGGCATGCATCATGGATGCTGAGGACTCTGCGAGGTACCCTCAAATTGTTTACAAATTGGATCTCAGCACAGCTTCTGGAAAGCTTTAATCTCCAGCCACTGCTTCCAGGAGCTTCAGCTCATTCACTCGTTGCAGTTGGTCTTCACTCTCACCAAACCCCAGAACAGTCAACATAAAGAGATTTCTTAAAAATCTAAAGAAGAATTGTCTTTCTTGCCTTATGGCCTAGGGGGATTCCCCTGGGTCTAATGAGGTAACAGCTGTTTTCTCCAGGATCACCTGCTTGGCCTATGAGCTGGAAGAACATGGTGGTTGTATTCACCCCAGGAAAAGATGACTGAGTCTTCTCCCTGTCACCGAGGCTAAATTTTATCAAATTACACACTTGTATTACTTCATGCCTGTGGGACTGTGAGTTATTACAAGGAATATATGAGGCAATAACAACTGAAGCAAAATATAGGCTGGTGCCTTTACAGCTAACTGACCATGATGCTGATGGCTGACAATGGTTAGAAATTCAGTTACCTACAAGTATTTTGTCTTAAGGGAACCTTTTCCGCATCTTTCATGGAGATAGCACTGTGAGTTCCAGAGAACTGCAGACACAGCGCAGACTCCTATTATGATCTTACACAGTGTGCTACAAACTCCATTAAAAGTAACTTCAGCCTCACAGCTTACAGGACATCCTGTCTTTTTCATCTCAGTGAAGGTATGTTGCCCATTTGCCTGTTCTGTGCTTAAGGATGAAGGAGGAGTGGTGACCTCAGGAAGATCATGGCTATGCACCAAACCAACACAACAGCTGAGTGAGAACGAGGCTTCATACCAAGTCCTACAGGAGCACAGATAAGGAGTTAGCATCTCCAGAATGAAGCCAGATGTTCTAAGCAGGTAGTATTTGTCTGATGGTGACAAGACCTCAAGAGGAATTTTTGTTCAGAATCATTCTGGTACAGTTGGGCAGGCTGGATGAGGAGGGCGGTGCTGGGCTTGGAGAGCAATATCTGTCTTCTGAGAGAAACTGGAGATTACTAACATGTGACCTTCTGTCTGCTGTTTTCTCAGCTGCTGCACTGTGGACATCTGTGCTAAGTTTCAGAGCATTGCATGGAATACTTCCAGTTGTAATTGCCCCATTTATGCTGTCTGTTCAATTTTGATCTGGTTAGTTGAATTTAGTTGAATTATTTTTCTCAAAGAACTTCTGATGTTTTCTACAGTCATTTTTAGAGACTTTTAGATATGGAAGATTGAAAAGAGTATTTGTTTTTCTGCTGGATTCCTTGGTCAGTAATTGGAAGAGACAAAGAACTTCCCGCAAGGAAATCACTGAGGTCTACATCAACACTTTTGCAAATGATCAAGCACCATGAATTTCACACACAGTGGCTTTTGAAGCTGTGTTCATTTCTTTTCTGAGCGATGCTCTTGCTGCCATTCTTCTATCATATACACCCTGGAGAACTAGGAGTGCCCTCCTATGGAGACTATCTGATACAATAAGTCCTTAAATGCAAATTTACAGTGTAGTCAGTGTTCTTTTCTCTAATGAAATTGAATTGAAGATCGTGAACTTGAAAATAGACTACAGTTAACCTACATTCAAGTGGAGATATTCAGCAGATGTGAAATATTGCACATGTATGGATCCTTCAATAATTCAAGTACTGTTGCTTGTTGCATAAATATTTAGGTATGCAAAGTGCAGAAGGTGTGCTGATGTGGAAGCTTGAGTTTTCGTTCCCTTGACACATGTGGGACAAGTACTCCTAGTGGCAGTGTGAGATAAAACAGTGGCTCTTCATTTTCCTATTTTTAAACTCCAGTGTAGCAATGTTAGCTTTCAATATTTAACCAACATGAATATCAGTAAAATAGGCGTAGTATGTCTGTCTGACACGAAGATCAGGTTATCCTGTCTTCTACAACTGACCTTGATAAAGACAGTGTAAAAAATACATGAACCTCAAAATCAGTGCAAGGTATTAATGCTCATGTGGCATAAGATAACTGCAAAACAAAAGGAGTATCAGGAGGTTTCACTGTCAGCAAATACTGGTCGAATTCCAAAGCCTCCTAAGTTAGTATCTACATGAATACAAATGTAGTACAGTTTTCTGTGAGAAGATAATCCTGACTATTATTCATAAATAGTGTTAATCCTTTGAGTCAAGAAGTTCAGTACAGTATGTGACTGTGTTGAGATCTTACTGCTGTTCTGAAAATAAGGAGAGAGAATTTATATGAACAAATGTTTTTTAGTGAAATGAATCCCAGTCCTCATCCAAATGATGATCTGCTGGTCTTGTTCCTTTGGCAGTGGAATAGGTTCAGCTCTCAGCTGTGCTGCAGACTTCCTTTGTGACCACAGGCGACTCATTAATTTCCCTAGTCTGAATTAATTGCTGCTATAACGCTGTTGTAGTAGGAAGTGCAACAGGAATTAATCTGACCTAAGGTGCTTCCATCACTCATCTGTAAAATACTGATGTTTTCTTATATCACTGTGTTGTCCTGTTTTGTTTTGATTTGAGAATGTTCGTGTCTGTACTTAAGGAAATAAAGGATTAAATGTCAAATATCTATTATGTTTTAGAAGTTGATGCTTTCAATTTAGTAGCCGAAGTATTGCTAAAAGCAAATATTGTTGTAAATATTTACCTGCATGGCTGCCTCTCATGCACATTATTTGGCTTTTGCTGTTGTTTGCAGGAACAAAAGTATAGCCTTAGCCTCATTGTAATATGCTTAGATTATCCAGAAGCAGAGATCCTTAGATTCTCTTCAGCATTAATTTGATGGTTTGGCTGCATCAATTATTTAATTCCAATAATCCTGCTAATGTCTTTGCCTTACATTCACCTCACTTTTAAATTTGTGTTGATTGTACTCCTGAATTAGTGATTTTAATATTGGTTCGACTAGTTCAGCTTTAGTGATATATCATCTCAATTTCCTTTTGTTTTACTACTTGCAATAAAAATATTTAGAAGGAACAGTGAGTAATTTCTTTCATTAGTGACTTGAAGCAGAACCAATGAGAGACTCTGGTGGTACAACAACTTTTTAGGGTCTTCCTTGTTGATACATATTTCATCTGCAGCAAAACCACACTGGATCCAGATGATAAAAGATACTGAAATTTCCGTGGAGGATACCTTATACTGGGATTGCAGAGCAAGTGGCAAGCCGAAACCATCATATAGATGGCTGAAGAATGGAGACCAGCTGTCAGTAGAGGTAATATTCATTTCTGAAGAGCACAATGGTATACAAAATTAGCACTGCCTCATGTAGCAGTGAGAATTCAGAAAGTCCATGTAAATAGTCCAGATAGTCGAGATTGTGTATACTTTTCCATGTTTGTTCATCGGGAGCATCCAGATAGAAACATCTAAAGCTGCAATATCTGAAACACAAGGACAAATTATATTGTACAAACATAACTCAGCTAAAAGGATATTAAAGAGCAATGGTAGAACCATGGAAGTAATTATATAAAGAAAGGCTGGAAAAGGAAGTTAATTAAAATTATAGATTAACAACTGTAAATGAGAGATAAAGAATTTAAATGATTGTCTTACATTTGCTATTCAAATTTTGTTAAAGGTAATAAGAAAGCATTTGCAAACTTCTCGAGGAAAAGATGGCAAAAATTGCGGTGTTTGAAAGATAAAGAGTAGTGTAACATCGGTATTTGTTTTAATTCTGTTGTTAACCTAATGGAAAGTCATGCATTTGGTGACAAGGAAAAATGTAGTTAGCAGGTCTGCCAGATCAGAAGTGCAGAAAACCACCGGGTACCCGTATCGATTTCAGTTCTCACTGTGCACTGAGAAAACTGCTGAATGCAGGTTATTGGGAATGTAAACTAGGGGCAGTAGCCTGTAGCAGGAGGGCATTTTGCCCTTGGCCACTGCTGTCAGGACTGCTCAAATTCCGCGCACAGCATTGGCACCCAGAGTTGAAGAAAGGATTGCTCGAGTGAGTTCAGTGGATGGCTATGGAAAATGACCTGAGCACTGAAAAACAATTTGTAGCATTCAGGGTGTTATAGTTGCATGCACACTAACAGGAATGGTATTGTTTTGTGGGCAAGTTCGGTGATGGAGTACAAAATATATTGGTGATTTAAGAGCGCTGTTACTAAATTATATGGAGTCACTGAGGTAATGTGCTTTTTAACCTCATAAGTACAAAAATACCTTTTCTCATTCAGATTTCCCAGTTCTCCAGCTTGGAGCACTGGTGTCAAGCCTTGAAGGCATGATGTAAGGGAATAAGCATGACTGTGGAAATGCTTGAGGGCTGTGCACTGTAGGGCTAACTCACTGAAGGCGGGCACCAGGGAGACAGCAGAAGAAGAGTTCTTTGTGTATCGTGATCATTTGTCTTCAGCTCCTGTGATAATCCTCCTTCATGCTGGGTCTGCTCCACAAAAATCTCCTGCTGTGGTTATTCCACTTAACTTCCCTTCCCCATAAATGAATCTTTTGTAAGGAGGAAGAACAACAGGAGCTCAGGATGCTGGAAATAGGATCAAGATGTGGAGATTAAAGCTTGTTACTTTCAGGGACTGTTTTGTGCTTTGTCTAACTTGCACTTAACTGGGAATGGATCTGTCACAGAGGGGGCTGAGCTGTGTTGGCTTTATGGAGATAGCTGGATTTGCCCTTCACTGGGACCAGCTGTGAGTATGAGCCCATAGCAGAAAGGGCAGAGTGAGTACTGTTATATTAAGCCTGATGAGCCTTACGCAGGACCTCTGCTTGGCACTGCTGCTCCAGAAAAGCAGAAAATGTTTTTTGTGAAAATCATTTGTCCTTGTGATCATTATTACTTCTTTCCCCAAAGGAGAAGCTGTTGGATTTGTCTTTGTCAGTGGTTCCCCTTGTCACCAATCCCTATCACTCCATCCCAAAGCAGTCGCTTCCCACTGTAACTCATAGAGCTTTCCAGGAAGCATCAGGTCGAGAAGCATCCTGTTCTTCATTCCATAGCCTTGTCAGCTGTAAGGCACTTAAATGTGTCTTCCATTTAATGACTATTGGAATTTTTTCTGCGTAGTATCACAGAGAGCTCATTAACAAATGGCAAGTGTGAAATCTCTAAATAGTGTGAAATGCCAGTGCCATCTGTGTGTTTTGGATGCTCTCGTCTTCCTAGTATGATGTCCACATTTCTGGAGAAATGCGAGGGTATTTGAGAATAAAAAGCCTCTGTGAAACTGGGCAAGTTTGAAGAATTGATTTTATACACTGTATTGCCAAATCTCAGTGCTGTCATATGAATTATTTTAGAACTGTTCTTACGTGTATGCTGTTACGTCTGCCCCGTTTGTCACGTTGATGCTCTCCTATTTGAATTTCTTACTTATTTTAAAATTTTCACGGGAAATACATCATCAGTAAAGGTGTTTCTCTTACTATTCAGGGAAGGATCCAGATTGAAAATGGTGCACTTACAATATCGAATCTAAATCTGACAGATTCTGGCAGATACCAGTGCATAGCTGAAAATAAACATGGTGTCATCCATTCGAGTGCGGAGCTCAGGGTTGTAGGTAAGATTTTTCCCTTTATTAAATCACAGCCCTCCTTCTCCCTCTCCTCACATCGTCCACCTGCCCAGTACTCCACCTCCTCATGGTTTCAGCTTTATAATTCCCTCAGACGCTGTTGAATTAAACATTTTTGTCAACCTATTATCTTTTTTATCTGCAGTGCAGAGGAGTTTACTCATCTGTTTCCAGAGCATTTGCAGTCCAATCATTCATTGCTTTAAAACAGAACACAGATAAATAATTAATTAGGCAAAGAGCAGACACAGAGGCTTGGATACAGGCCTGGAGATGAAGACTTCTCAAGGGTCTGGACACAGCCCTGGCTCGGCACATCAGTCAGCTGCACTGACCTTCTGCACTGTGCCTCTGGTGTTCCCAGGAGAGCAGTGCAGTGGGCTGCTCTTGTGGCAGCCTTCCTTGATTGAGGGGACAAGAAGTTGTCACTCAGTCATTCAAATGATGTGTGTGGGAGTCTAGAATAAATGGCAGCAATTTACTTGAGGAAAAAAGTGAACTTGCAGACTGCAATATGCATTGATATGCTTGTGTAATTTCTACCTCCAACACAGAAAGACTGAAATCAAAACTAAGCCTACAAGAGCAGTGCTTTTGGGCATGAGTTACTCCCTTTATATTGTATAAGGTTACACTCGATAGGCAGACTGCTCCCTCAGCCTCATTCTCCTAAAATCCTGAATTTCCTTTCGATCTTCCATGTTGCTACAGATAGAAGCCATGTGCTGTTTTTAACTGTTAGTTCATACAATTTGTGCTCATACAGAATGAGCTGTGCTGTAGTTTTCTATCATTTAATATGTGTGATCTGTCATTGTAGTTTGGCACAAAAGTAGAATCCACCACATTCCTTGAGTGTTAATGAGACTTGATGTTGACTGCTCTGACTGGAGTTAGACAAGTCATGTAAGCTCAAATTTGATGTAGTGAAGATAGGCATGTTGTATCCAGTGAGCTTCAGTTCCAGTGAAGGCAATGTGATCTTAGGTGCGTGCTTCTTTGCAAAATTGAAACATCTACTTTTTTTTTTTAACCAGCATAAAGAAGAAAAATGCATAATTGTCCAACAGAAGATCTGGTTGAAATAACTAATTCATTCAGTGTTTTTAATTATGCTTGGAAGCTGAGAAGTGTCACGTACGTGCTAAATAGTAGTGTCGTTAATATAATTCAAGATGCTTTATTTCAGTGTCAGTATTTCTCTCCTATTTCAGCTTCTGCTCCAGATTTTTCCAGGAACCCAATGAAGAAAATGGTTCAGGTTCAGATTGGCAGCACAGTTGACTTTGAATGCAAACCAAAAGCTTCCCCCAAGGCCAGGTGTTCCTGGAAGAAGGGAGGTGAGCAGCTACACGAAAATGAAAGGTATCAAATCTATATTGGTTTATTTGTTTTAATTGAAAAAAAAAAAAACAAACCAACTCCTAAAATAATTTTTAATTCAGTAGCGTCATCTGTAGATCCATATAGTTGTGAACCTCTCTGAAATGTCTTGTGAGAGGATGTGGTTGGTTTTTGCTTGTTGTTGTGTGAACTGAGAATGCATATATATCGTTTTCTTTCAGATCACGAGCCAGGTTTTACTTTCAGTCTGATGTAAATTTGAGAAAATAAAGTAGTGGTAGAAAAGGTGGAAAGTTTCAACAAAATGGTCTGAAAGCACTGCTAACAAGGTGTACTACAGCCATGTGATAATGTGTCTGAGAGACAAAAATAGATTTCTACTTGGCAAGGATTAATAATTGGGAGGACCAGAATTCGCGTTCTTACCATTCTAATATATTGATATTTTTTTTTCTGTTCAACTACTGTGTTGGCTTTTATGGAAAAAATATTACAAAGATGGCTCAAAGCTGTGGATGCATTAGAAAGCCATATGAAAATATTCAAGATTTACTTTATAATTGCAAGAATTACGTGATGAGCCCAGACCAGTGAGCTGAAAAGTGACAGACTAATATTGACAGACATGTAACGCGCTTTAGGAAGAGACAGCAAAACCTCTCATAGTACAAGTATTGTGAATTAACTTAATGCTGAGGGTAGGGAACCTGCATCACTGTGCCCAGGTGGGTGCTGTATGTCCTGAGTCTGTGTTATCAGTGGTATGTATGGGACAAAACAGAAAGTAACTTCTAAAATTGTGGTGCTGTTACCAGAATCAATTCTGTTTCTGTAGAACACTGTGTAAAATTTCTGTTTCTGATTTGGAAAGATGTTATCAGATCAGTAATTTTGGAGGCTCCATTGCATGGCTCGAGGGGTCTCCTTGTACCCAGTAAGTTTGAATGCTTGTGTCTTCTTGGTCTGTGCAGCCACAGCTCTTTCTTCGAAGGGCACCCAATAAATAGTCTTCATGTGTTCAGTTGTTGGTGTTTTGGCAGGAAATTAGGCTTCTGTCATTACAGAGCTTGAACAGTAGTGCAGACTTGCTAGCTGGCTGTGTGCCTGAAAGTAAGCAGAGTCTCATTCAAAATAAGTCCCTTGTTGGATTTTCTTTCTTCGTGAGACATCCTGTTGTCTTGTAATGACATCATATCACATTCATAAGGAAGTCTGTGATGCATGGCCACAGTGTTTGCTGACACTATGTGAAGCCCCTCTCTTTTTGACAATACTTGGTGGTTGTTTTTCTAACTTTTGTAAGTGTGCAAATAAATACACAGCACAGGATTCTTTCCACGTAGCTTCTCCATTCTTTCCGTTCCTCACTTTTGTCCTTGCATCGTTCCTCAAGGAATGCAGAGGAAGGTAGCCTTCCTGCTCCTGCTGTGTTGGAGCTGCCTGTCAGCAGCAGATAACCTGTGTTGATTAGAAGGATATTCAGAGCTGTCAGATATGCACGGACCATGCAGGGCTCCACATATGTCCAAAGAGTTCTGGCCAGGAGTTGCACTCTGGGAACTTTCTGGATAGACACCATCTTTGTGGCTGCTTTGAATTGCTTTGATTTCAGATGTGGTGCCTGTACCAGTGGAAGAAAGTGATGTTCAGTTCCTGACTGTTTTGAGCGGACGTAATGCTGCCTGCTTACAACTATTGGAACACAAATTCAAATATACATCTGCCTGCTTGCATTTCTTGAAACACAAATTCCGCCATTTAGTTCTGCAAAGTGCAGATATTTCCAAAATACAGCCCAAAGTGTATACGGCCCCTCTGTATTACTGACAGCACATATAAATGGCTTACAGAGGAAACGTAATAACAAGACAGTGCTCCTGAATTAATCTAAATGGAGTCCACTTTCCTTCAGAGCAAAGGAGAAATGTGATTCTTTGCAGAAAGCACTATAGTTCATTACTGTCTGCTATGAATAATTGCAATTCACGAATTTCTCACAGTTCTACAGTTCTTCCCATTCAGTTTCCAATTAGCTGTACATTTTTAAGC
The DNA here is from genome assembly GCF_019238085.1 of Lagopus leucura. NCBI lineage: Eukaryota > Metazoa > Chordata > Aves > Galliformes > Phasianidae > Lagopus > Lagopus leucura. The sequence continues at coordinate 5,238,519 of NW_024962279.1, read as the reverse complement.
CATTAACTAAGTTTCTGATGGAGCGTTCTGTGGGGGGCTGGGGCAGAAGGTGCCTTTTGACTTTCCAGAAAGGATAATGCTGGGCATGGAGGTGCATGTGCTTTACCTACAGGAGAGGCAGAACGAGCTTGATGTGTTTGATCCTCAGACCTGAATGTGTTTGATTCTCAGACCTGCAGTGTGGTTTGGTCTCTCTTATAGAGCACTCTGTGAGAAATACATGGAGTCGGTTGGAGTTTGCCTGTGAAGAGCCAGCAGGGTAATTGCAGTCTTCAGGAAAGTGTGGTGAGCTGTTTGCTTCTTCTGCAGAAGGTGGTTCTTGTGGGGGTACAGCTCTTGTGGCCCATGGGGATAAGTGCATGTACAGTTTTCCCAGTGTATTTGTCTGTGAATAGTGAGAACCGTGGTGCTGTTGGTTTGGTAGGTTTGCCTGTGGTGTAATGGACTTGTTTGTTCAGCAAAGTGTAGAACAGGTTGTTGAACATCAGGCAGTGGGATGTTTTGGTTTTTGTGTGCATCCATGCAGGTGTTGGAGCCTGTCCCCTCTGGGGGGTGTGCCAGCACAGTCCCATCCCCACAGCCCCAGGCACACTGCATCAGTGCTCTGCTGCAGTACAGCCAAGTGCTACTTCAGAGTACTGCTAGTGTTTTGTTCTGTGTGAATTTATGTTTCACTGGGGTTACTGATCACATTACTTCTGTAAAGCCTGGAAGATTTTCATTTTGATGGCAACATTGCTTGTATTTCTAATTTATTTTTAAATGGTGCTGCATTTTCAGTATGTAGGAGATTTGGATAATGACTCAGTAAATTTTAATTAAATGAGCTGAATCTCATACATCTTGTAGAGGGGAGAATGTATAAGTCAAATGGATTCGAGAGCCTTTGGACTGAGAAATTGCTCTGTTAAAGAACACAGTCTTGTTTCTTGTTAGTTTTGCAAAATATTCCATTTATTTATTATTATTATTAAGTATATCTTGAAAAGAGAGAACAAGACAGTAAAGAACAGTGGAACACAGAATTAAGGCACGTGGTTCAGCGTAGAGTATGCAAAAGTGAAGGCATAAAATGGGGATGAAATGAACTGGGTGCTAAAACAGGGAGCAGTCCCCTCCAAAATGCAGTTTTGGAACTGTGGAACAAATTATTGTGGATGTGCTGAGTGTGATAGTCAGGAATTAGCAAGAATGTCTTCAGTGCTTCCAGATCAGGTGTTGATTGTGGAAATCCGTGATTAACTGGCACAGGTCTGTTTTTACCCCATATTATGATTGTGTTATCACTGGCCTAGAAGCAGCTTGTGTTTACTTAAGCTGTTCTTTCCAGTCATTTCTTGTTGTATGGCCTTTTAAAAATATCTGCAGTTGTTAAGCTGCATCCTGGTTGTTTTTACTCAAAATTATTGTGGAGCAGCTTCTCCTGATAGCAGAGATCACAGCATCTCCAGGAGGGGAAACCTTCCATCTTCTCTGTTGAAAGTCCCCACCTCCAGATGGATGAGCTTTTATTTCTTAATGTGTATTTCAAAAAAGAGTATGAGACATTTTAATCAAGGTTAAATACACTCAGTGCTAGCTTATCTCCATCAGAAACAGTAGGCGTTCTAAATATGGTCCTAGGTACCCATCTAGAAGATTTCATTGAATGTTTTTATATTATTGCTCTAATATATGGCAGGAGAAAGATTAAATTTTGAGTTGGTGCCGAGCAGTGTTTCATCTATAAGCTCATCCACCTGTATTCCTAGATGTTTGTAAATATACTAAGAGCAGAACAAGATGAAAAGATACTGCAGACTTCACCTTTACTGGCAAACATCCCAATGCAAGTCCCTCAAAAAAAAAAAACAAAAACACCTTCCAGTTTTAGCATCTTTCACTGTGATGAAGTGATGTCAAGTTCAGGGGGAAAGAAAAGATGAGGTACTATTCCTGATAAAATATTGCATAATCTGTACAAGGTTCAGTTATGGGTTTCAAATTAAGCATTTGTACTTCATTTCGTGTTGCAGTTTGAAACGCTGTGATCTGGAAAGTAATGCATTTACTTACCAGTGCTTCAATAGGAGCTGATTTTGGCTGGCTTTCTCGTTAAGTAATCTGATTTAATTTAGTTGGAATTTGCTTGATATATAAAAAGCTGGTTTGACCCACTTTTCACTGATCCTTTGTACTGAGGAGTTATGAACTAGAAAGTAATATGTTTATATTTATTATCAGATCACCAAGGGTCTAAAATATTTGGCTTTTCTGCTGAATAATCTGACAAATATAAAAAGGCAGTGATTTAGTTTAACTGTCTGTTATTTTAGTAGCAAAGCATTGCCATGGAAGATGAACAAATTTACATTCATTAACGATTTCATTAATGGCACAAAACTTCAAGTGGCAGCCTTGCATTGGAAGAGCTGGAATCCTGGATCCTGAGGCGTCTGCTGGCCTTCATTGGTGGGTGGTTATACTGCACCAACATTTCCATTTAACACAGTTTTAACAAGTAAGGGTAATATACGAAAGCCTCTGTGTAGTGCAGTCACAGTTGTCTGAGCAAGCAGGAGTGAGGACAGCAAATGCAGAACAGCTGGGATGTTCTTAGGCAACATACAGGAAAGTCAACAGATTTCAGATTGGCTTCCTGGAGCATCGCTTGCCTTCTAATCCCCAGTGATATTATTCTCAGTGTCTAAAAGTACTGGAAATATGGTATAGTCTGCAACTGTAGTAAAATAACATGTCAGTATTAGAAGTATATGTTCTCATTTCATAGCTGGCTTTCTGCATGGCTGGTTATGACCTGATGAGTAAAACACACCTGGGGTACTGGGCAGAATTAATGGAGGCTGTAACTTCAGTTGGCTGGAAAGGTCTTTATTGCTAAATCCATGTTCCTAATTTAGGTGGGATAGGAATACTCTGCTAGTTTTGTCTCTCAAATCAGAAACCCTGAAATCTACTCCCATTCTTTTGACAGCAATCAAAGAGCATGACTACCTGGGCATGAGTTAGGACATTTGGCTTTTATAGGTATTTCTTTATGCCATCCTTTTGACTGCTGGAGAAGAGACTCTTCTCAAGGATTCATTTCCTACAATTTTTCTCAAGAGAGAATGATTTCATTTTTGTCAATCACATTTTGATCTGAGGAGCAGATAGGTCCTTGAGTCAGTCTCCAGTTGTGCTAATGCACGTGTGCCAAAGCATTATTCAGCCCATTATTTTATGGGGCTTAAAGTTTCTGCTGTTGGTTCATCAGAAGTTTGCAGGTCATGGAAAATGAAATTAACTTTAAAAATTTCTGGTCTCCAACAAAATGTATTGGGAGAACTCCTGCAGATACAGAGAACTCTCAAAGGTGTATCATTGGTCTGTGTTAGAAATCTGGATCTCTTCCTGGCAGCGGGCTGCCACAGTCTGTTTTTCCATAGAGTGTGAATATCTCATAACTTTAGGTGTACTAAACACACGTCAATTTGTCTAATTTTTCAGCAGAAAGTGGTAGAGCTATTGCTAGGTGTTGCATTTACATAAGCTGAGCTGTATTTACTGCTCTGTAATTGAAAAAGTAAAGAGTTGCTCTTTCTAATTTGCCATAAAGATTTTGACAGTCAGTTTTCTTCAAGAATTGATTTGTTGGGTGGTGGTTGTTCTTCATTCTGAAAAAAAAATTTGATTCTAAACTATGTCTTGGTTTTAATAAGCCTCTTGCTTCATTGGTTTAGATGAGCGAGGCTTTGAGATGGCTCAGAGCACTGTAAAAATGTGTTTTCCTTTCATTTTAATTAAACAATAGACATTTTCTATTCCATACCCAGTCCTATTTATAGTTTGTTTGATCTAAGACTTTGTCATTGCTGTTGGGTTTTTGTTTGTTTTTGCAGCTTTTCTGCTGAGAACTGCTTCAAAATAGGTGATGCAACACATGCCATTGTAGGATAAACCAATAGGTGGGAAGTCTGAAAACTCCTTAGCTTGCTTTAAGTCATAATTCATGATTGATTTTGCCCAAAAGAAGCATATCTCAGGTACCACAATATTGAGTGTCAGAGCACATTTTTAAAGAAAACACACACAAAAAAATCAAAATAATTAAGAGAAACAATTAAAAGCTGAGCTTAATTTTATAGTGCTTTTCATTGCAAAGAGCTTTGTACTGTCAGTGAAGCAGTGGAAGGAATCCAGACTGCTCTGCTTTCAGACATTGGAAATGCAGTCTCCATGTGGCCTGGTGATGAGGTGAACCTGCTATTAAGGGAAAGCAGCAGAACTACAGAGGCACAGTGAAATCCCACTGCTGCGCTCTGTGGTTGGTGAAGATGGTTTTGGAGGATCAGGGAAGCCAAAGGTTGAGGACAAAATCACCGAAGCCATCAGTCTGAGAGTTGGTTTAAGCTGTCCTTATTCACCACCATCATTATTCTCTGAAAAATGGGTTCAGTGCATTGCTTAAAGAAATAATGCCATCATCATGTTGTATTATTTATAACATAAGCCAGTATAAATGGTTAATGACAGTGCAGTTCACTGAAGCATATGTCCTTTAAGGGCCAACTTGCTTTCGGCCACGTAAGGTGTGCCCCAGCTGTGCCTGCCTGCAGTTCCAGCTGCCCAGCACGGCAGCTGGAAGCTCTCCTTGTCCTTGGTCAGCTTCACAGCTTCACCCCCAGCACTGCTTATGCGGAGCTGTTAGGTACAGTGTGTGAATGGCAGAACAAAGAACTTGTGTGTTCAGTTGAGCATCCTGCTTACCCCGAGCCTGGGGCAAGTTTTGAGAAGGAAATGCTCCCAATTCCCACTAATACTGAAGACTTAATCTGCTTCTTATAGAGAACCGAATCTCAGTTGGGACAAGTTATTGATACTAATTTCCCTCGTGTATATTAAACATAAAAGGAATGGCAGGGATGTGTATTTAATTTTGTACTGAATAAAGAAGCAGGTTAATGCTGGAGTACGTGCAAGCGAGAAGACAAAACCCTCGTGACTCTTCTGGAAAAGGGAAGATAGCAGTATTAAGTTCCAGGACATTGCTGCCTTCTCAGATGATGTGTGCTTTGACAACTGCGTATGACTCGCCAACTAATGTGGTTAGAGGTTTGCCTCCAGTATTAAAGTTGTTTGCTGCTCTGTAGATTCTCTTTAGCTGGTTGTGAGGTGTCTGGGGCATTTCCAAACAGCCTGCTAGCTAAGCTGCCGAGGAGATTGGCAGTGTAGCATCACTATGATTCATTTGATGCCTTTGAAATGGACTGATGTATCAGGAAACTGTTGCTTACCTTTTTTTCCCCAGTTATTCTGAACAGTTATGTACAGTTGTACAGGTCTGTGTGCAGCTCCAGGTTATCTCAGGGAAGAGCTGGTTGAAGGTTCTGCACATAAGGATATGACAAATGAGAGGACCAGAAACAGGGAATTAAAATTATCCTTGCCTTTAGGTCCTGCTGTTGTCTAGGATCTCAGCTCTACTATTGGGATGTTGGATTTCTTGCATATCTATCAGTAATGTGAGTCTCCTTTGAGTCTCCTTTGCTTAACATTTTTTTTTTTTAGTGTTCCTGTTTTTTTCCATGCATATAGTCAGTGTATACCATCAAAACTTTCAAATGCCATGTTGCAAATTGATGCAGTTTGATATACCACTGTAACAAAATGAGTATTCAGACATTTTGTCAACAAAACAATGCTGTAACTTCCAAAATATCTTTGTAATTTTTTTAGAATCACATTATTAAAGGATGGAGGACTAAGAATAACCAATGTGACCAAAGTTGATGCTGGAAGCTACACTTGTGTGGCAACAAACCAGTTTGGAACAGCCAGTGGGACGACAAACTTAGTAGTTACAGGTAGGTGGGCTGGAAAGAGGCTCAGGTTGACACTGAACTGCAAACTGCAACAGAAGCCTGCAGTTAGATGAATTCTGAATTTGCGCTTTGAACAAACACCAAATGTGTTGAAAAGCAAAAGTGTGACAAAATACATATTGAAGAATGTATAAAAATAAAAGGATTGATCTCTGGTTAGTTGAGAGGAAAGAGACCGAGGGATTTTCTCCCTTTTGGCACAGAGATTTCATGGTCCTGGTAGCTCAGATGAGGACGTTCTGAACACTTTCCTCCATGCTCTCTCTTAGTTACCTGAACAGTAAACAATGCAAGTTTGTTGCACTTCTTTTTATTTAACTTGTTAAAAAACATTGTATGAAATTCATGCCAACCAAAAATATTAGAGGTCATTATACATTCCAGTCCAAAAATCTCTTTAGCCCTAAGGAACTATACACTTATTTGCTCATGGAAAAAGATGTGGAAGAAGCTCCAGCTGCAGGAGTGCTCAGGGACCCTACAGGCAGTAAAGTATAAAGTCTTTCAAAAGCTAATCGTGTACATAATTGCTGTTAAAAGAGTTCTTGCCCCTTCCACTGAGATGCCCATTGCTAGCTGCTGTCTAAGATGCTGACTGGGGAGGAGTGCTTTGTGAAGTCTAACTGAAGACTGTCTTTTCTCATGATGTTCTTTTTTAAAGATGGGAATAACTAAAAGATTTTCCAAATGCAGAATTATCTAATATCCTACTGCATTGCATATCCCATACATCTCATAGATCCAAACAGAATTATTCTGTTCAGTGAAGAAACAGCTACAGATTTTCAGTCTGTTTCTAAATGATTCATGCCCTTTTATGCACAAATAACAGAATTATGTACAGAGGATTTATAGAAGGAAATTTAATTTTTCCAGTATTTATGGTATATGATATTTGTTCTGTTCATGTGATTCAGGAATTGTAAGCTGCTTTTCTTAATGGCACTATTTATGTTTTATATGATATACAGACCCAGATACCCAACATGTCCTACCCTATATAGATTTCCTCTGGTTTCCAGGTTTTGTTGTCTCCTGCTTCCACTCCCACCTTTTAATCTTCCCCATGGCTGCTACCACAGCACACTGCTCCAAATCATATGGGTTATTGCTGAGAACCACACATGCTTCTGAATGGTAATTTCATTGCTGTGGGTTGCAGTGCATTTAGCTTGGTGAGGTATATTGGTCTGTACACAGTAGGTAAAAAGCTACTTTTTCAGTTTCAACAAACTCCCACTGGTAAATGTGCAACAGTACAGTGCTCCAACAAGGGAGGTCAGTCGGTAGCATTTATAGTCCAGCTGTATAATTTGAAGTGACTGTCATTAATCAGATTTGTAGAACATGGTAGAACATTAGTGGCAGACAAGTCGTAGTACTACAGAAATCCAATAACTGATTTTTCTGCTCTCAGAGCCAACAAGGATCACTTTGGCACCTTCAAACATGGATGTCACTGTTGGAGAAAGCGTCATCTTGCCTTGCCAGGTTCAGCACGATCCTATACTGGACATCAGCTTCACATGGTATTTCAATGGGACACTCACCGACTTCAAAAAAGATGCCTCTCATTTTGAGAAGGTTGGAGGGGTAAGTTGTGAACGCTTCTCTTACAGACAGGCTCGCTTACTCTTTCCAACACTGTGAAGGTTTTTTCTTCTCTTTTGGGTGTATGGAATCTGGTCTTTGCTGCAGAGAAGTCATTCATTGAGCTACCCTGCAGCACATGATCTGGTATGCAGACATCTCAAATTTTAGACCTGAAGTTTTCTAAGTGCCTACCTCTGTCTCTGCACCTGGCCATACATGATTTTCCTTGGAAACGAAACATAGCAATGACAGATTGAGGAACTTGTTTCAGACTTTGAGAGCTCCAGCCTAAAAGCAAACAAAACAAAACAAAAATCTATCTTATTTTTTCCTGCTCTTGTACCCCTGGTGTTTCCCTCACTTCTCTCTTTATGTCTCCCCTGGTGACAGGGGAGGTCCTGGAGGTCCCTTCCAACCCTGGCCATTCTGTGATTCTGTGACAGAGGGAGGCCATACTTCTGTTTTCCCCACATGAAAAAGAAAAAACAAAAACAACAAAGCAAAACAAAACAAAACAAAACAAAGAGCTTAAAAAAAATAGGATTTCATGGAAACTTCCCAACCAGTTGTGAAAGAAATTTCAGAGTATCGAGTAACTCAGACTTCTGACTCTAGAACATCTTACCTGGGAGTTTGTTGTATGGCATAGAACCAGGGGTAGTTATGGAATACTGAGGTTTAGGTGACTTTTTTTAAAGTCTTACTTGATTGGAAAAGGGGATTGAACCTCCTTGATGGAAAAACTCCATGGGTAACTAGGAGAAACAGAGAACTATTATGTGAGCTTGTCTAGATCCCACTAAGGTTGATGGAATAATTTAATCCCAGTAAGAAGCCTTCCAGTGCATATTTGTTCAATGGAACTATCTGTGCATAACTTCAGCTTTGTTGATAAACATAGCAAAAGGAAATGATTTTTTAGTGGATGGAGATCTGTGTAATGATATTTTGGCAGTCCCTGCCATGCATGCTTGAGATCCATGACATGTAGTGGTTAGTGGGAATGTTATGGCACCATGTCCTGGTCTTCCAGATGGTTAGAAAAATATAGGATGTATCACTGTTGTACTGTACTTTTTTGTCAGATAAATGATTTATAGGCAAACCAAGCAGATTTCAGAGTTCAAAACAGATTTCCTTTAAATCTTCAGGATGCTCCTGCAAAGCACCCACAAATAGTTTAAATTTGGTGTTAATGTTTCAGAGCTTTATGTTTCAGTAAAATTATTCTATTTGATGGTCCCTCTGCTTAGATGGTTTATTTAAATGTAGTTTGCTACAATTAGTTCATGTAGAACATGATTTGCTTTGTGTGCATCTGTTGTTGTTGCTGGTCGTTTCCTGAATATCCACTTCCAATCAAGTTAGATGGATTTTAGATTGCCTTCATCTTAACTTTTAGGGTACTGGAGGCAACCAGTGCTGGATTGTCCTCTAAATGTTTACATCCTTGTTTTTAAAGAAGACCTGGCATTTTATTTTTATTATCACACTTGGAAGGGAAGCAGGCAAAGTTTTTTCAACTTCTACGTGAGACTTCGTAATGCTCATCTTACACATTAATTGCAGGTGTTGACATGAGTGAATGAAACTCAAGCTCAAAAAGAAATACTTGTGACAAAATGGCACAGCTGATTTGCATATAGTTAGAGATTTATCTGAGATGACGGCAGTCTTCATGAAAACAAATCATTCTAGAAATGTAAGGATCCAAGCGGAAACAGTTTGTGTGAGCATAAAAAATAATTAACTGCTAAAGGCAGAGGGTTGGGAAGATTGTTAACTTCTGTTTTTCGGAGATCACAGCAATCATGTCTTCCCTTTCTCCCAAATCACTGAGTTCTCAAGAATCAGTCGTGGTTGGAGCACTGTGAATACCTGCAAAGTATGTATGGTTCTGTCCTCAACTGAAACCGCTGCTCCAGAAAATTAGAAAGAGGGGGAAAAAATTGAAATCTGACAGATTTTTCACCTGGAAGCTTTGATGTGAACAGGGCTGAGGCAGTCATTCAGCTGGCACATGGGGAGGTTTTGAAGCAAACTGGCTCGCAGAAGTTTAGGATTGAGTGCTCTATTTCAGTAATGTAGAAAACTAATAATGCCGAGTCTGTAAGAGTGCAAAGTTACAGCTATCACTCACTCAAGCTTTTTGCATGCTTTCTTTGATTCTGATCAACCACACGCTGTAACGTGAGAGAGGACAAAGGAAAAGAAATGACCAACGTTTGAATGCATAATGAAAAAGAAAGAAGTAGGACCTTAAAATCAGGGCAGTCGGCCAAAGAGCTGCAGAGGTATAATGCTTAAATCCAAGTGTGCTCACAGTGCAAAGGAACTTGGCAGAAGGAAATCCCAGACAAACTGCCAGGGATACGAGGTGCTCAGTGAGGGGCCCTCAGCAGCACACTGACCCAGGGACTCATACTGTACCTATCTGAATTCTATCCTTAACCCTTCGGAACAGACCAGGTTCAGCTTTGTTGCTTACCTGTTTTAACTCCTTGAATGTCTTTGCTAACTAGACTTATGAATTCTGTCTAGAAGTCAGATTGGGTGGTGGCTGTAGAAATCACATCTTTCTTGTGGCTTGGAGGCAAGCAGTTGGTCACAGGGTGCTGACTTTCTTCGTGGTTCTTAACAGCTGTCTGCAGGTGTGTTCCCAGTGCTGGGCACCTGTGCTGCAGCTTGCTTCTCATGCAGGTACAGGCACTAACTCCTGTCTGCTAGGAGAGTGCTTATAGCCATGTAGCACGGAGCAGCTGCTGGGTAATAACCTGCTGCACTGCCTCTTTAATTTTGGGACAACTTTAATATGAAGTTTATTTATCTAGTTTATCTTAAACTTTATATATTCAAGGTGATAATTTCTCCGCTTCCAAAACGTGAGCTGAATATTAAATAATATGCTAATTCATTTAACAACTTTGTATTTTGACAGAGTGCATCAGGAGATTTGATGATTAGAAACATCCAGCTGAAACACAGTGGAAAATACGTTTGTATGGTGAAGACAGAAGTAGACAGTGTGGCATCTGCAGCTGACCTTATAGTACGAGGTAAATTTCAGCTTCAGTTACCATGAATTGTGTTTTCTTACTGTTGTGTGCTGTAGATTGCAGAAACAGTTTATGGTGCAGATTACAAAACCTGTTCATCTATGACTTGAATTACGTGATTCTGCATTGAAGTTAGGCTCGGTTTTGGATGAAACTTGCTTCTTCACAGAAAAAAAAATAAAAACTGAAGAATATAATAAATCATGGCATAATATCTTTTCTTATGACAGTCCTTCAAGCCACTGATGAGTGGAGTTCAGTACTGACAGCTGTGATGTTGTTGTTGTGTCTGCTAAATGGTGACTTCATGGTCCAGCATCCTTCCTGGCAAATGGGCATCTGCTGCCAAAGTGTTTGAAGGGCTTTGTCCTGGAGACACACAGGAATTCAAATTATATAATGCAGGGTTATTTCTTTATTTCCTTTTTTTTCCTGAGCAGGATTGCTTGCGGAGCTAAGCATGAACTATAGCTTTCATTGTTGATGATTACATCTGTAGCAAAATAAAAGCAGTAATCCAGAAATCAACATGATGCAATCAAGATTTATTCAATGTATTTCAAAATATACCAGGTATTTTATAACTGCCTTTGTACTGTTAGTTATATCACCTGTTTGCTGGTGCAGATAAGACAGAAACAGCATTTTTGCTAGGCTGCCCAGAATCAAGATTTTTCTAGAATGCAGCAGAACATTTGCCTGATGGAATTGTTGCTCGTGGTGCTGATCAGATGTTCTGATGAAGAATTGCTACAGTGCTTCATAGACTAAAACAGCTGTGGATAACAAGTAGGCAGACTACAAAGACACATTAGTAGATTAGAATAGAACATCAAGGACCAACGTAAAAGATAATGTGGAATGGAAAGAGGAATCATGCTGAACAGAGGTTGGTGAACTAAACCTGTAATCTGTGTAATAGTTCAGGGTTCCTATTTCAGAATTACATTATCAGATGCAAGTATAATTAATGTTAATAAATATTTATCCTAATCTAAACGTTATCTTCTTCTCTTAATAGAATGGGAATCCTTACTGCAGTATTAGTGATTTCCAGGGTATTGGTTTTACTGAACACCACCTATTTTTCAATCTTTTCCTAGGCTCACCTGGGCCCCCTGAACATGTGAGGGTGGATGAAGTAACTGATACTACAGCTCAGATCTCCTGGCAGGAAGGCACAGACAATCACAGCCCAGTGACTGCTTACACTGTACAAGCAAGAACACCTTTTTCAGTTGGCTGGCAGCGGGTTACCACAGGTAATACACATTTCTTGTCACAGGTGCTGGTGAAATATGCCTGGCCAGGATACACTAGCTTCTTAATTATTTTTTTTTTTTAATAGTTCCAGATGTGATTGATGGAAATACATTCACAACCACAGTGGTGGATTTAAATCCTTGGGTGGAATATGAATTTCGTGTAGTTGCCAGTAACAAAATAGGAGGTGGAGAACCTAGTTTACCCTCAGAAAAAGTAAGAACTGAAGAGGCAGGTTAGTGGGTTCTTCTATTTGTCTTTAATTCAGCATCTTGAATATATTTAAAAAAAAAAAATCATGTTTTTGGCTCATTTCAATTAAACTTGGAATTGTCATCAAAAGTTAAAGTCTGTAACTAGTTTGTTAGTATTTGTGTTTAGCTTTGGGACAGTTTATGTCCACATATCCAAATACATTTCAGCTGTTTTTAGCATGGCAAACTCTGTTCAGTCAGTGCTGCACAGTCTGAAGATGTTAATGAATGGGGAAGAGATGAGTTTTGACAGTTTTCTGCTCAGAAAGACTTGATTGAAATCCCAGATGTTACTTGGGATAAGTAAGTTAGCCCTGTTGAAAACTGGAAGCATGCCACTGATTTTTAGATGCTCATAAACATTCAAAGCAGAGCATACAGGGTTCTGCAAATGCTCAAAAAGAACCTGTCCACCCCATGCAGGTTCTAAAGCACTTGTCTCAGTTGGCAAAAGAAACAGGAAAACCAGAGGGTTAGCTCCAGAGAATGAGGTTAACTTGTGATATCATCTCATCTATTGACATGGCGTAGACAGCTGTACGTTTCTTTTTCACAGTTCCTGAAATTCCCCCAGCTGAAGTCAGTGGGGGAGGCGGCAGCAGGTCTGAACTGGTCATAACATGGGATGTAAGTTTTCTGGCAAGCAGTTTTCTTCAGAGAATGGTTTTTTCATTGAAACGCTTCTTTAAAGATGAATTTGCCTGGCTGCAGCAGCTTCTCATCTAGGATGTATATGTGCTCGGTAACATTCTGTAATGTGAGCTATGCACGTTTGCCTTCCCTCTTTAACTTGCTACTGTTAGACTGCAATCAGTAAGAAATTCAGTTAGCTTGTCTAAGGTGATTACTTATGCTCTCAAACAGTTGTCAAGGCAAAAGGGGGCGGGGAGGGATGGGAAATGGAAGGGTTGGTTGTTGCTCTAAGGTTAAGCCAAAGTGTTATGCAGCTCAGTGCAGCTTCCCAGTTTGTGCTTTCCTACCATTAACTCTCTGTGTATGTGCTAACAGATCAGATACTACTTTAATGTATCCTATTGTTAATGAGTTAAAAAAACGTTACCATGCTATTTCTTCCTGATATTAGGAACTCTATGTTGTTACTTAAATCACATCAGGGGAAGGTACAGATACCTTGCGAAGACAGTGCTGAATTCTTTGGTATTATTTATGTACTATGAATTGTGACCAGAAATTGAAAAGATATGTTTACTGAAGTGTCTTAAAGCAATGTACTTACTGGAGAACAAGAAATGTTTGGGGGAGTTGCTCTTTTCTTGATGTGCAGATAGTTTCAAATGAAAGCATTACACTCTACTGCACCAGACTTTATTTGTTGATGCAGCAATCCCAAATGCAGACCAGAACCAGTTTACAGTCGCATGCATTACATCACAGTGATGCTTTCTTCCTTCAAAGCTTTTCCAGTGTGGTATGTAACATCATGGGCTTCTGTCACTGATTGCTTTTCTCACAGCCCATCCCTGAGGAGTTGCAAAATGGAGAAGGATTTGGATACGTCGTCGCTTTTCGCCCCTTTGGCACCACAACGTGGATACAGACTGTAGTCACCTCTCCTGACACGCCCAGATATGTCTTCAGGAATGAAAGCATCTTGCCATTTTCACCATATGAAGTCAAAGTTGGTGTCTATAACAATAAAGGAGAAGGGCCATTCAGTTCAATAACTACCGTTTTTTCAGCTGAAGAAGGTATGTGATTTTCTGCTTATGTTTAATGAGATGTTTTATGAATGAATATAGCAACAGTTGATAGAACTGAGGTCAACTTGAACATGAACATATTTATTTGCACCATCACCTATGCTGCTCATCTCTCCAGTGCTGATTTCCAATTACAGAGCCTACTGTAGCCCCCACTGGTGTGTCTGTGACAAGCCTGTCCTCCTCTGTCATCGAAGTCTCCTGGAATGCCATTCCCTGGAAGATGAGTAGTGGAAGACTACTGGGCTATGAGGTAACATCATTTAAAATGCTCCTCTTGTTCTAAAATGCCACGATCCAGAATGCCTTCACACACATAGCTCATGCCAGACAAGTCTAACTTGTTTATTTTGTAGATGAAGCAGTGATTTTCTTCTGGTCGTCATTTTTTAATTTGAGCAAAATCTAATGCTTCAGTTCTGCTTTTTCTGTAGTCAAAAGGGCAGCAAGCATGAAAGGCAGATGGATGAGCAAATTTTGTTGAAATAGTGTACACATTTTGGAAACTTTAATATATTTCTACCTTTTTCAGCCAAGAGATGTGCACCTGAAGGAGTCGAATGCAATGCTGTTGCAGGGAATTGAATGTTTATCCAACATTTTAAGTAGCTTTGTTTTATATCTACTAGGTGAGGTACTGGAATAATGGAGGAAAAGAAGAATCTTCAAACAGAGTTAAAGCTGCAGGGAATGAAACTTCAATAAGAATAACAGGTTTGAAGAGCAACTTAGCATACTACACAGCTGTCCGTGCCTACAACAGTGCTGGAGCAGGTCCCTTCAGTGCCACAGTGAATGCTACCACAAAGAAGACACGTAAGTATCACAGATACAAAGTGGGGGGGCACGTGATGGTGTGTGAGCATTTGCAGGCCAGTGAGGAATAGACACATTAGCAGGAATCACGATGCACGTAAGCAACCTAAATCTTCATAAAGAATAGAAGAGCTGGGCAACTAAATCAAGCATAGATCCTCAAGTTTTTGCCCTCTGCTGTTTTAGCAGAATGAGTACTTAAAACTCATCCGTGCCAATGGAGCTGAGGTAAGATCATTTCTGCATAAAAACTTTATTATTCTTTTAGTGACTTAAGGAATGTAACCTGGTGTAGGGAACCTGCTTTGGCAGGGGGGTTGGACTCGATGATCTCTGGAGGTCCCTTCCAACCCCTACAATTCTGTGACTCCGTGAAAAAGAAAATCTGTTACTTGAAAGAAAAATAGTGATTATTGAATTTCTCAGGGTTTTAGAACATCTTTAAGTTCTCCAGGGCATGGCATTTGAATCATCCTCACACTATTCATGCAAAATAATCATTCACGTCCATTGTTCTCCCCTAATCAAGTTACACAAGAGGCCCCTTTCCTATTACAAAAAGGAGAAATTAAGCTGGAGAGCAGATTGTCAAAGACTGCACTAATTTTTCTAATATATTTAATGTGCTCTTGCTTTGTAAATACAACTCAAAATCAGGGTAATCAGTTTTGAAGTATTTCTTCCAGATTCACAAGAACAGACAATTATATCTGTATAAAAGGTCATCCTCCCTGGAACAGTCATTCATGTCCTTCTGCTGAAAGGAGTTGTATCATCAGTATTATGAAACTGTAATTTCACAATAACTTCATATGCAGAAGCAAGCACAGATGACCTCACTCAAATTAATTTATATTTACTGGGGTTTAAATACATTAATTACATTACACAGTAACTTCCTATTACTGTAATGACCTCATAGTCTGCAACTTGTCTCTGACACTAGTTGTTTTCCCAAATTAGTCTTAGATATTTTGTTGTATAAAATTGCACTTAATTGTGGAGGTTTTGCCTGAGTTTACAAGGTGAGATATTGCTATTATTTCATGTTCAGGAGGTCTTACAACAAACTGTTCTGTCTGTCAGCTGTAATTAAGAGAAATATTAGTGTGAGTGACTAACTTGAAGCATCTAATGAGTCCTAGAGAAATCAGTGTAGCTATTTGCACACTTCATACTGGACATAATAGTTTGGTATTGTCTATTACAAATTTGAAGATTACTGGAGATTTGGGTAGCTGAAGCAAAGCAGAGCCTTTTTTGAATCCGTTCTGTAAGTCAGGTGGTGGATAGAGGCTTACAGTGTCTATGTAATTATTCTTCGTTTTTTTAGATGACAATATTTTGTTTTGGATTTAAGAGAGTGATTCATTTCCCTCAAATTCAGCTTTAATATCTGAGTGTGTAAACTATTTTATCTGTTATAATATTCAAATCTCAGGAGAAAAACAATCTTCTGTTACATTTACAGAAATTAGCTATTAGTGCATCAGGTTGAATCCCATTTAGTATATGGAACAAGGCAAATACTGCAGAAGAATAAATCTTTGAATAGTTGTTAGACTTCAGTTATTTTATATCTTAGCCTCACATTTTGTGTCCACACAGTGCTGTGCTCTATAATCAGGTGCTTTATGATCTGACTGCTAATGGAACTTCCTATGCAAATGAGCTTAAAAATAAAAGGAAGGGGAAAAAAAAGCCAAGGAAAAAAAAAAGCCACAAGCATGAGCGCCAGCACAAACTCTTAAAGCACTGTTAGTTGTTAACAGTGGATTCCTTCAGCATCAAAGCTTTGGAGCAGTCCACCTAAGCAGC
Source organism: Lagopus leucura (assembly GCF_019238085.1). Lineage (NCBI taxonomy): Eukaryota > Metazoa > Chordata > Aves > Galliformes > Phasianidae > Lagopus > Lagopus leucura. The sequence goes on along the minus strand of NW_024962279.1, from coordinate 5,222,134 downwards.
AATAGCCTCCACTAGGTGACAGCAACAGTAAATTGTTTTCCTTAACACATTTAGAAATATCTTAATGGCTGAGTGGTTTGCAGCATGATCCACTTTGTGGGAAGTCACATTGAAGCATCTTGAACAGGTTTGTACTTCACCTTTCCATTGAAGCATACAGCCACAAGCATAGCACTCCCTTTGAAAACAAGTCTCAGGTTGTTAATGAACACTGCCACAAAAAAAAAAACCAAAAACCAAAAGATTTGCTTAGCTAAAGCCTATTAATTGTTCCAACTGCAACTAGTGAAACCATACAGACTGCATTTCAAAATCATGCCTCAAGAGAAGAACAAAAAAATCTTGTCACCTATTATATTTCAGGCATGTTAAAGTAAATCAGCATAGCACATTGGTTTGAATATTCACTAAGACTAAATTTATTGTGGAGTGTTTACTTATTCTTGAAAACATACTACAAATAGGAAATGTCTGTTATCATCATTGGTTTCCTTAGAGCATGTGCTAATTGATCACCCGTGTCCTAAGAAATGCTTTTGTTTGACTGTGCTTAATGAAACACCATCAACAGATAATGCAACTTCAGAAATAACATTTATTTGCTGTTGTTTTCTTTTCCTTCTGTTTTTCCAATTTATTCTCTGAACCATAAAGTGCACAAATGACGAGGCTCTATTCGACTTGCTTTTACATCCGACATGTAATGACAATCAATTACCTGAACTGTTATTTCCTACTGTAGGATAAATCACTAATGCTGATTAAATTAAAGTCATGCTTTTATTATGTATTCAAAGCACCCAGTCAGCCACCAGGAAACGTTGTGTGGAACGTTACTGACTCCAGAGTCATCCTCAACTGGGAAGAAGTAAGAGCCATGGAGAATGAGTCTGAGGTGACTGGGTATAAGGTAAGCAAAAAAAAAAAACCACAACCTAAAAAACAACTATAGGAGAATCTGGAAGCAATACTCCATTCCTTACCTCATCTGTTTGCATCCTCTAAACTTCCTGCCTTGCACATTTCAGAACTGTCTCATTTTTGTACGTTGAAATCATATTCAGACTGTCTCTCAAACCATAGTCCTTTCACCAGTAATGGTACACTGATGCTTTCTATTGCTGGCTAAGTAGATTTTTTTAGCAGCAGGCATGAAATTGATATTCTTAAATCTTTTTCTTCTTACTTCTGTGCGACTTGCTCCCTCTCTTAAAAGTTACGTTGCTACATCTATTTCAGAGCTGATCAGTGCACAAACATACAAGTATTTAAAATACATCATTTATGCTTATGAGAATTGCTGAGAAAGTTCTTAATCAGTGTACAGCTGGACCCCTCATGTGACACTTACCTGTGTAAAAGTTTACATGTAGATTTGATTATGCATTGTTCTGGGGTGTGCTGTCAAGAAATAAATGTTGAAAGCTTACCTGGTTTCACAGGAGGTGGCCAAACAAAAGGAATCCAGCATACAGTTCCAAACTGCGTACTTTGTCTCCCACAACATTCTCAGGTTTCTCTAAAAAACACCAATAAGCTCAATTTTGATAATGCTGGTTAATTTTACCCAAGTAAAAGCATTTAGGGGTGTCATTTTTTATCCCTAGAAGCAAGGGCACTGCAGTTAACAGAAAGCTGGTTTGTCAAGCAGAATATCCAACAAATGACATTGAAAGCAGCAGAGCAGCCGCAGCGCGGGCGTTGTGGAAGGCAGCCAGATGGTTGTGTCCCTCAGAGCTTTTTTCAGCACAGCATGGCATTAGGGAGCATGGCCCGAGGGTGGCAGCGTGTAGCACAGAGCTGGAAGGTACTGAGAGGCCGCTGTCATTTAGATGGATTCAGGATCCTGGATTGCTGATGGATCATCATTAAGTCATTCCAGTGGCCTTGCATTTTTTGCCATCCGTTACTGTTGCCATTATAGTTTCACACTGCATGGGGAAACCCCCGACTCACCTGCTTGTCAAGTTTGTAGAACTCTGCCAGGAGTGTGCACTGGATCTAAGACCAGAAGAGAAGCTGACACTGCTCTTGCTTGAGGCTTCTGACTGAATGCAGCTCCTGGTGTTTAAAACAGGACACTTTCTGTAATTAACAGTAATGACAGACTAATTGAATTAGCACTTGTGGAACATCTTCCAACACAGCTCCATAATTTTCACATTCTAGTTCTCTCTTTCCCATACTGTGCATTGGCATAATCAGTTAATCTAGATAATGACAGACTCCAAATTGAGGGGTAATTTAAAAAACAGTACATGATGACAATACTCAACAGTCAGCAGAATATTCTATCACAGATTCTGCCATTGCAGATTAAAGTTAGTAAAATACTTTCATCCATGTTCACTTCTTTCACTACTCCTCTCGGTACTGAACGTAATTGTGCCCTGTCATGTTAACCAGAAATTAGACTTTTTCTCTCATCATGCCTTTTTAAGACCAAAATCTTTTATCCAAGAAACATAAATAAAAATTGCATGCCAGCTCCTACTGGAAGAAGTATTGCACTATGGATTTTCTAAAGATGCTGTTTGCTTTTGTTGCAGGTTCTGTACAGGACAAGCAGTCAGAACAATATGAATGTGCTGAACACAGACAAAACAACAGCTGAACTTCTGCTCCAGTTTAATGAAGATTACATTATAGAAGTAAAAGCAACAACTGAAGGTGGAGATGGCACTAGCAGTGATCAGATCCTGATTCCCAGACTAGCTAGTACGTTGAAGCTGAACTGCTGTTGTTTTGTCATGTGTTTATGTTCAGTCCTCAACCACTATCATAACCTCCATTGTACCACCCACAATACAGAGACACGTCTCTGCCTTTGCATAGTGATGCATTATTAAATGTGCAGCTGACACCAGGCAGTTGTCACAGGTTCTCTCTACAGGAATTGAGTCCTTATTGATAGGAGAACAAAAATTGAAAGCGTGTATGAAGTATGGTAATAAGGTATTAAAAAGAAAAGCAATTAACAGTCTTCCTGCTCTTATGCATGACAAACTTCATTCTACTGAACTGGTAAATTACCATGCAAATTGGTATTAAACAACATTTTTTACTTTTTTCTCTTTTTTTTTTTTGTGGTCATCTTGACAGTAAAGACCATTGATATAGCTTAAATATTTTGCAGTGCATTTCTGTAGCTTAAAAATATGTAGTGTTTCTATTTATACATCTTCACTGGTTATCAAAAATAAACAATGAAAGTAGGTTTTTTCTGCTTAGTATCTAGTAAAAGAGTAATGATTTGACACAACAGATAGTCATGCTTTCATTTAATCCTGACCTTTTTCATCTGTCACAGGTATGGATGCAAGAGGCTCTGGTCCATCAACCTTGAACATCTACAGTCTATCTGGCATTTTATCGACAGTGTTTTCCTTCACTCTTAATTCAGTGTTGTGATGCTGCATTTTCATTTGCTAGAAGAAACAAATTATCAATCAGTTATTACAGAAAAGTGCTTTTTCTTAAAAAAACAAAGAAGCTGCAGTGGTTAATGCATGTTTTTCTTCTGACATGTTTTTAAATTCTTTCTATTTCACTGTAGGATGAATTAAAAAATACCATGTAAAGTTTAGCAAATCCTTTAAAAAGGAGTCTGAAATGCCTTAATACTTGAACCAAAGGAGTTTACATATAACGTACTTCATCTACAGTGTAAGAAGAGAGTTGAAATGGCACTGTGATCAGTTACAAGGAAGAGCTTGGCTCTATGAAAAACTCAGTTTTTACAGTGACAATGAATTGTTTTGAGTATATTTTACAGTATTGTGATAACATCATTCTACATATGAAAGCTGAGAGCAGAGCATGCAGTTTCAAGCAGTGGAAAACATGAACTACTTGGCAGTTCTTTAAGACAGTGTCAGCGGCTTGCTGCCCTTTACAGAAGTTATTCTAAATCTAGCAAGAAATCAAAGCTAAAAGTTAGAGAAGTCGCAGTATTAATGTTAGTTTTGCACAGTCCACATTGGGGTGTCTGGAGGCAGGGCTTCCACTGCTTCTAAGAAATGAGCTCACAGCCACGTTTCAAAGAAAGCTCTCTTCTATCCCAGCGTACATCTGTGTACTCTTTCCAGCACTTGACCTTCCTCTTAATCACTTCTAAGGTAATTTCCTCACATCCTTACCTTATATTCAGTAACCAGATCCTTTATTCATAACCGAGTTGTGATCATTCTTACTGCCCCCTTCTCTGAACTCCTATCAGTGTGTTTCACTGACACAAGTGCCCATTTGTAAGCGTTACTGAAATGCAGTTGCACCACGGCCTTATGAAAAGGAACTGTTACCATCTTCCTACCTTGTGGTGTGGTGCTTTCAAATATGCAGCCCAAAATTACCTTGTCTGCCGCACCGCACGCGCTGTAAATTCAATAATACATTCATAATTCTCCTTCCAGCTGCTCTTTAATCCGTTCAGACTATTTCACCTGGTCCAGCACTCTAATACACCCCATTGCTATCATCTAATTCTAGTAAGTTTATGGCAATACTATAGCTTATAATTTTAAAAATACATCGAGGATCTCAAGCTCGCTACAGTGAAATCCATGCTTTCTTTCATAGCAATACCTTAAACCTGGTATATCCAACTTTCACCGTTGTGAATTTAGACCAGTCAGCCTGTTGGACACATCCATGGTACAGCAAGTGTTCATGTGACATAAAGCATATCTTAAAGACCTTCATTTTTATCTCATGAGATTATGAGAGCACACAAACATGAAGAACCAGGATTAAAGGTATCATGATAACACTATAGAAATACCTTGATATGCATTCAAATAGATCAGCATCACATCCAGATGAAAATAGTGCTAGCTGTTGAAGTAAGCAAGATCTGTATATACTGTAAATATATAGTTATAAATGGCTAGTTGCTTTTCAATGTGGCTAACCAGTGATGTTTTCAGACTCTTGCAAATAGGGGGGAGGGTGCGAGATGGAAAACAGGGGTTACTAGTAAGTATATAGTTCTGTTTCCTGCAACAAAGAGTGAATCTTTCTATTCTTGTTTCACAGAATTGCAGTTCACATTCCTGTATTGCCATTTTCATGCTATTACCGTGTATTATTTAATTTCTAGTTATATATCTCCATGAGATATGTACCGAGTACCTTGTTTCATATTGAAAAGTTTAAAATTTCTCCTTAAACTTCCAGTTGTGTGTGTATCCTATGGTTATCTGTATGCATTTTTCTATTCTAATAAAATATTTATTACATAGAGGGATACAAGACTATTTCAGATATTATTGCATGTCCGTATATTATATACTTGCACATGGGGATTCACTGCAACTAAAATCCTTGTCTGTGCTCCTCAGAACATTTCTCCTTCCTGATGCTTCATGGCAGGACAGGAGCGGTTTCCTTCTCAGCAGTTCTGCTGCCATTAAAATCCTCACCTGTATACCCAGGCCTGCTTCTACAGAAAGGAAGGCCAGAGGGAGAGGAGGAGTAAGGGCTACATAAGCTCTGCCTCTGCCCATAGTTCTGCATCCTGACAGATGAAAACCCACCTCACTTTCCTTGGCTTGGCTTCCTGTCTACCCCGCTAGGCTGCTTCCTCTCCTCAGAAATGAAATAGAATGTAATTATATTAAAGAAGAGTTGGTTCTTTTAAATAATTTATTTAGTGTATCACTATTTGTCATTAAATTGCATGGTGCTTTTTCCCCTGCAAATTGCCTATTTGTCACATACTGCAGTTTCCCATAAAGCTGGTGACTTTCTAGCACTAAAACCCGCTCAGTGGGAACATGAGCAGAGCAGAAACCATATTTTAAGCTTCCAAAGCATGGAATACCTGGCTGTCACCTAACCTACATGAAAGGAGCTGATCCAGATGCTGCAATAAGGACTAATAATAATCCCAACATAGCTGTTGCATATACACTTATAAACAAGCCCAAAACCATTTTTCTTGAGTAAAGCATGGTTTCTTTTCCAGATCACTGTAGCTAGACACATGGCCTTGCTCTGTATTTCATCCTGTATTCACATTAGCCTTCCTTTAAGATGACCTCTGTTCCTAATCTCATTTCAGTTCAGTTAATATTTGTGATAATAAGACTGACTTAATACTCCAGGGAGAGTCAGGAAAAAAAAAGTAATTACTGGGAAAATACTGAAGGAAAACATAAAGAGTCATTAAGAGATAACATGAGTTCCCAAAGCCAGCCTACCTCTCGTTGACTTCTCCAGAGCAGTTTCTGTCACTCAGCAAGTTCAGGAATTCAATCCTGGGGGAAAAAGAAAATAAATCAGATTAAGCAATAATGAAAAAACATGAATAACATCACTTGGATGAGGTGAGGTTTGCAGTGCTGGGACCTTGCACCAAGCTTACTAGCAGTCCTAGTGCAACATCGAGGCTCACTGGAAGCTTCCAAGCAGTTCCCCAGAAACTCTCAGTTGGGTGCTGTGAGGGAGACCGCGTGGGATATTTTGGAAAACAAACTGTTGTGAAAAGGAGGAAGAATACAGATGTCTTGCCATTAGCTTGAATACACGCACCACAGAAAAGGGACCAACTTAGCTTAAGGTGTTACCAGCTGTGCCTCGTATCCTCCAGCAGCTGTAACCACTTTCATTTGGGACAGCGTGAGCACTGGGGTTTGGAGCCTTGAGGCCATAAGGATTATTTGTTGGGTTGTTTTAAGATGGGGTTTACTCATCTCAGTTGCTCACCTTGCACCACTCTGCCTCCAGGAGCTGCTTTCTAACTGGTTTCTTGCACCATCCAACTAATTTGTCGGGTTGTTTTTTTCTTTTCCTTCTTTGTTGGCACACATTTATGCAAAGGGAGTTGACTCCTGTGACTCTGACAGCAGTTCCTCAGATGTAGCTGTTCTGTGAATCAAAAAAGCCTTCTTTGGGCAGTTTACGCTGTCAGATATGTTGTGAACAGGCAGAATCCCCCCTGAATACAAAATGAGTTAAAAACTAATATCACTTGAGCCCCAAGAAATACTGGAGATCTCCATTTTCTACTTAATTTGCCTTTCACTGGTGGATTGCAGACGTGGGCAGTGCTTGTCAGGTTATATATGTTATATCTTAATAACGGGCAATAAAGCAAGCTGTCCTGCATGAGGGAATGCATTAATCTGACAGCTTTCTGTCTGAAATAAATAACAATGGAGTATTGTGAAAATAAAATGAGTTTGTAAACAGGCATTCTCTCTTAGGAAAAACAGCCTCCTTGATTGTTTTATGCTAATGCTTTGAACTACTGGAAAGCAATAAAAATGGATACGTTTAGCAGAGATATAACTGAATGTACATGATTGTTCTTTCATCAAGCCTGTTTGATAAAGAGAGACACTACTTGCCTTTAAATCTGATGCGTATATACTGCAAGCTACAAAATGGGGGAGGAAAAAAGTATGCCACTTACCTGTATCTCCAGGTACCAGTTTTACATTCTTAGAGCTTTTTTGTGAAGACCTTTCTTATTTGCTTTCCTGGTACACTCACAGCTGAGGTCTTGCTGGGAAGCAGGATGGGCAGCCTGTAAGGAAGGTATGGGCATCTGTCTTTCCGCAAGCTCAAACCTGTTTCAAGGGCCCCAGCAAGAAGGGAAGGGAAGCTGCCTGCATCCAGCTGAGCTGGTGCCCGTCACCTGTGGGAGCTGTTAGCATTTCAGAAGAGCTGTTAATGTCTCACCTTCAGCTTGGAAGTCCTTCCTGCAGCCAGCCAAGGCATTTGGCTGCACATGGAAGTCTCGCTGCTGTCCATGGGATCGGTTGGAACCACACCATCAGACAGTGCTGGCTGCAGGACAAGGAGATGCACACGGGCACTGTTTGGCAGCCCTCCCAAAGCCCAGCACGTCCCCACCATGCCCTTGGCAGACAATGTCCCCTCCAGGCCATGCTCCGGTCTCCTGAGCAGCCACCAGCTGCCAACTCAGCAGGGATTCTGCTGGGAGCTGCTCCTAACACAGCGTGAGCTGAGAGCAGCAGTGTCTCACTTGTGACAGAAAAATGCAGTGATCTCTGGGAGATCTCCTTGTAGGTCACCTACAACACTCGCAGACAGCTGGAGTCAGGGATAACCACAGCCTGCCACCAGTTTTGGATCTGGTGTCATGTTTTCCTCTTCCTGACAGTGGCTACATATTGCCTGATCTCCGACTTGTCCTGTGATGCAGCAGGTACACAGAACAGATCCCCTACCCCAAACCCTGCTATTTCCATTAGCAGATTCAAATACCTTTCCTCTTCACCATACCTTTCATGGGTTCCCTCCTTCATCATTAGCTTACACTCACTGTCATATACAGTGTATGCCACGACACTCCTTATAAGTCAAACAAGTTTATACATTTAATATATTCTCTTGAGCTTCTTGCTGATATTTTTTTAGGTCAGTAAATATCTTTGTATCTTTGAATGTCTCTATGTTTCAATGGACAAATACTGGAGGTATGGAGATATGCCAATAGCTCTGGGAACATGAGCATTACGGAGCATTACTAAGACTCTTTCTTTCCAGTGCACCTCAGATTATTTTCTTACCCTTTAAGAACATAATTAGTCCCTTGAGGCCTGGACCATGCCTGTTGTCTGTGCTGTGCAATCTTCATGCTGCTCAGCGATTAATTCCCCTTCGGATGGCAGAACGTCACGGCACTGCAAGTGCTGAAAAAGGAAGAATAAAAAACATCCCATTAGCCTATGGAGAGGATGCAACCTCAAGATGTTCACTTTCAGCTGATGACAACTTAAAGTCAAAGCAGTTCCTAGGAAGGAGGGGACAAACCAGAGCCATCCATCAGCAAAGAGCCCCTTCCAGAGGGGTCACATCCTCCCCGGTTTGGGAAGTGGAAACCTCAGCAGCTGCCCTGCTCTGCTGGAGGGCCCAGCTCTGCACAGCCACACAGTGCTTCCAGCACACAAGTGGGTTTATTTCAGGCACCGTGCGCCAGCTGCTCTGCAGCTCTCAGTAGGAGCACGGATTGATTTTTGCCATCTCCAAGGAAAGTGAATTCTCCGTTGAGACCAAAGCACCTGGGTGTGCCCGCTGTGCCATTAATGGAGCAGGCAGAGAGGCCTTTGGTGCCACTGCTCTCTCCGATGATTTCTGTTTTGGGGATCTTTCTGTGCTGGAACACGAGCAGTGACCTGTTCTATCAGCTGAAGTCATAAAAGGAAACGAGGCAGAGAAAATGAGGGAAAGCCCTCTCTTTCATGTCTTATATGATACAAACACTAAATCATTTTCTCAAGGGAGGACTTGTAAAGGAGTCTATCCAAAAGGACGTCTGTTTAACAAGAATCTCTCTCATCAGCAATCCAAGAAGGGCCACAGTTAAAGCAGACGAGTAATTTAGTTTTTGTCTCATTTCCTAACATTGCCACCAAACTGAGGCATTTAAAGTTACCGTTGTCACAACACTAATTTATCTATTTGAACACTGGAGCTCTCTGGTGATTGAACGAGTTCAGCAGCAAGAACAGATTATTTCATCAGCTGCATCTATCTGACTTTCATCATTTTATGGATATCGGAGAGAAACCAACTACGATGAGAGAAAGCACAGCTTTCAGTGCCTTGATAGCAGAATCAGTGAGACAGCGAAAACACTTCCGCAGCCAAAACCTACTCCTCATGTATGGAAAACCAATGTCCTGAGCTTTCGTGTTGCCTTGGAAACATGAAATATAAATACTATTAATAAATTATTTTCAAGCAACCACAGTACCCAGTGCTGGGGACCTGATCCGAGTTTCTCTGATCCACTCTTCTAACTGAGGGAAATAGCAAAGAAGAACAAACCTCAGCCAAGTTCCACTTGCGCTTGTGTTTCCAGAAGAGCTAGCACAAGTTTTTCATGGGATCCCCACAAACAGGACAGCCGTGGCTCCATTCACTCACAGGACAACACCTGTGTGCCCAGGGCCTGGCCTGCAGCACGCGGCCATCGGTGGGAGCATGGGACACGACCACCCCAGCAGAGGGGCCGCTTCCACCACCGTGCTGCATATGAATGTGGCAGTGCTATTTTTACACTTGGTCCCAAACTATATCAAGCAAAAATTTGCTCACCGCAAGACTTCCTTCAGTTAGCCATTCATTTTTAAAGAGCTGTTCATAGCGGTGATTTTGAGTTTTCTTTCTCCAGCCTTCCTCAGGAACAAAACTATTGCCAAACTCCACAAACCTCTTCTGACTCCTGCTGAAAGTTGAACTGGCTACAAGTCTGGATCAAAGGGGGAAAAAGCCTTTAATCTGGAAGCACAGCAGTATTTACATAACACAAGATAAGCTCAAACTCTTCATATCTAGCATGTAGACACGCTTAAGAGAAGCATATTAAAATAGGCCATTTTAAATTTGATTTGGGGTGGGGGGAGGAGACTTTTATAGCTACTGTAAGAGGAAACAAGACTGGCAATCGAATCAGCACTGCTTGCGAGGCATTTAAGTGAAAAGCTCAGCATTTTCAGCATTTCCTGCCTGAAGGAGAACAATCTCTTGGAGTCATTTTCACACACAGGAGGAAAAGAGGACACAGAATCCTACTGCAGCCTGGGGCTAATGCTTTCCTCAGAGCTGGAAACCAAGGATCATCATGAGGAGCCCTCCTGAAAAAGTTAAAGGTTCAAATGTCAGCTCCTCAACTGTGATTGCAAATTTTGGCAGCAGTCTACTAATAGGACTGATGACAAAACGTACAAATTGATCTGGAGTTGATCTATTGCAGAACTATACTAAAAATGAAATGTTTCTCAAGAACTGTCCTCTTTTTAGCCAACTCTGGTAAATCCAGAATAATGGAAAGTTCAATACATGTATTGATATTTATTCTAATGACTTCATCATCTGTCCTTATGGATGCACTGAAAACAAACACAGAAATGCTTCAATATCAAACACCCACTTCTGCCTGCTCCACTTCTGCAGGAGCAGATCTATCTATTCTGCAGCTAATTAGCTATCATCTATAAAGCAATGGGAAGAGCCATGCTTTAATTTAGACCCATCTGGTAAAGGCTTTTTTGAAAAGATGAGGCTTATATCATATTTTGGAGTTCTCAGAGCCAGAGGTTTCCCAGAAGAGGCCATCTATCATTGATAACAGCTGCCAGCCCTCAAGATTATCAGTTATAGCTCTTAATGATCACACCTATGAAAATGGTGACCAAAGGATCAGGACGCAGTGGCTGACACATGCTTTAGGAACACAAATCTGAGAAAAGCTGAGACAAGGAGCAGGGCAGAGTTTCTCAGCACCAAAAAATGAGAACGGAGAAACATCTCAGGGGTCTTTCTAAGGTCCTCACTGTCTTTCCTTCAAGAAAATAGCAGAATTCATTTTTTTTTTTGAGTTCAGGTAAGAACCAAGGTGCTGCTGCTTGTGGACACTGTCCTGCTTCACTGGATGCCCGTCCCATTAAGCACGGGGCAGGTTCAGTTCCTTCTCCTTGCTGATCTCTCTGATTGTCCTGAAGTCCCACAGATCAGAGCCCTCCTTTGCTCCCACTGCTGCCCACAAGCACCTGAGCTCCCAGCTCTGTATCTGAGTGAAACCTGAAAGCTAACGATGTGCTGATGAGGCTCTGTCACACACACAGCACGGTCACAACCACAATTTCAAGGCTAAATTGCTGCAAACTGCACTTCTCCAAATCTCTGAGGAGTCTCAGGCTACAGCAGGACTTGGATCTGATTTTTCCCTCCATTCTAACATAGCCTCAGTTCATTTCCAAAGTGCTGCCTGCTCTATTCTCTGGATACAGAGCAGCTGAAGTGCAGTCAAACGCATCCTGCTGCTTCTAAAGCAGCTTCTGTCTCGCTGCTCTTATCTGGGCAGCACAGGGCTGGGTCCTGCTTCTAAGGAGAGAAACAGCTTACATCACTTATGATGCCTCACGTTGTCAAAATAACCAGACAAGCTTAAAATACAAGCTGACACTGCTAGGAACTATGTGCTTAAAATGTTGAATAGTAGTGGCACAGAATTGGAAATACTTGAAATTGTTAGAGAATAAAAATGCAAGATATCAGAGAAATGTCAAACCTTTTCTGTATTTCACCCATCAATAACACATCGTACATTGCTGTAAAGACAGAGGATGACAATGTCCAGGAAGCCCCAACAAGTGCCAAGCAAACACTGTTGCAAGACCAGTGGTGCATCACAGGAACATGTGTAACCTCCAGGGAACAGACTCACCAGGCAGCTGCTCCTCATGGGCACTGCAGACATTTCTCATTAGTGATGTAAATAAAAGCATTTGGGCCTGATTCTCTTCGTGTGCAGGACACCTAACGTTGCATGAGCATGGAACTTACACACAGAGAAAAGAGATGCCAAGAGGCCCTGGAGCATCATTGCTCTCAGAGGGAAATCCTACAGTGAAAACTTCAGGATCCATGGGAAAACTTCAGGATCTACTTGCTCACATGGATGAGGACCACTGTATAAGATGCGTGCCCAGAAAACCAGCGGTTGGCTGTATTCTACACACCAGATAAAATGCTGAATGCCAAATTTCAGATGGGCATCATGCACTTTAGAAATTAAAATACATGTTTTGGGTTTTTTTAACCACATCAGTTGGATTTCTGTCTGTGGGAATCTTTTCCTCAGAGAGGCTCCTTTCATGGAAGCAGCAGGGCAGTGTGATGTAACAGCATGAAATGAGGGATCTTGAAAAGCAGAGATGCTCTGCAGAAAGCACCACATTTGCATTTTAAGCTACATCTATTCTCTGAATACTCAGACATCTGAAAGCAACCCCAGACTTTTAGTTAGCAGCAGATCTTTTCATTTCAGCCTGAATTTAAAGGTCGTGCACGTTTGCAGCATTTGCACGGAGCAGCACCGCTCAGCTCTCCCTGGGAGCACAGCACTGTGCTGAGCTGTGCTGGGTTGTGCCCTGCTGCAGTGAGCAGTGGCCCCAGCACACCGGGGTGTTGTGTGAGGCACAGAGCTCTGATACTGCTGCCCTCAGTAAGGGCTTTAACACGTGTCAGAGCTACGACAGCTGAGCCTTTTCAGCCATATAAAGGCAGTATGAGTGATAAGCAACTGAACAAATCCCACTGTCCCTTTCACAAAACAAAAGCCCCGTAGGACTTTAGAGGAAATTGGAGATACTTCAACTCAATTTTCCACTTTCAGAAATCAGACTTACTTTACAGCAGGCTGCTCAGGAATTGCTGAGCATTGCAAGGTTCTCCTCAACATCTCCAAACTGCCCAGAATTCCACTTCCTTCCTTCAGCAGCCTGGAGAAGGTGAAGAGGAAGAAAAAGAATGAGGTTACAACCCTTGTCAGCTCCCCAGTGAGAAGCAGTGATGCAGCAGTGCGTGAGCCTTCAGGAAAGGGGCAGACTGCCTGCTGGATTTATTGACACAAACGTTGGTCTCAGTTATTGACTTTCTGATGCAGAAGATGCTGGCAGAAAAATTATCTGTGTGCAGAATGGATAAGAGCTGAGGGTTTGCTTTAGCCTGTCAATATGCACAGGACTTGAATGAGCATTGGTTTGTTTAGGGTTTGTGATTAAATTGATATGGCTTATGCCTAATTATACTGCTGATATAGATTGGCAATTAAACAGCACTAAGCAAGCAGAAGCTAACATCTTCAGTCACCTGCCACGCACTGGGGAGCCAGCAGGGAAGGGCCCTGAGGGGTGATTTAAGGAATCCCTGCAGAGGTTATTTCTGCAGTTCATTGACATCACATGAGGCCTCATCTCCTCTGACACTGGACTGTGAATCTTAAGGCCACAAGGCAGAGGGCAGATGGAGTAGGAACAGCTCTGCTGCCACATACCAGTGACAGGTAGCAGTGCTGTGAGCAGAGGCACCAAACAGCTGGGCTTCCAGCACAGCAGCACCCAGAGGGACTCAACCTGTTTCTAGATGCCTTCCTTCCCCTCCCTCTTCTTCTCATGACACAGAGACAGTTTCTCCCATAAGTGGAGGAAAGTGCCTGACCTCTGAAGAATATCCTGTTGAAGACTGGTTTGGCTTGCTCAAAAATCCCAGATGCGCTGGCTCAGCACATCGTTAGGGGGTGAGCTCAGGTCTGACAGCAGCAGCTGGCAGGTGTACAGCCGGTGCCACCAACCCAGGCTTGCTTTTCCAAAACTCAGCAAGGCAGAGTATCCACCTGGGGTTCTAAAAGACTCAGCTTCTGGCCCCAATTCCCTCACACGAGTGTATTCCTGCTTTGCTCTACTGGCTTCACAAAAAGCTGACACTGTTGAGGCATCTGGTGTGCTGAGACCACTACTTATCCTAATGAAGAATGCAACTAAACTGCCTGGAGTTTGGCTTCTTTATAGCTGTTGTTTGTAACTAGGTAAAGCCCACTTCTCCCACACAGCACAAGATTATGCTCAGGACCAGCCCACATGCTAAGAGGAAGAGAGGAACAGAAAAAGGGACCCTCCTTTCCCTCCTTCCTTTCAATAAACCCACATCCATCTATCATGCTGCCTTACAACATCCAGTGCTGCTTTGCACCCCTTGGCATCACCTGGTCCTTGGGCTGACCATAGAGCTGGTACCAGTCTGGTACTTAACAGGAGAAAAACAGTGCTGATGGGCATGGACAGACTTCCCTAGCATTCCTCCCTTCCCAGCTATATCCCTCTGTGATTGCTGCATTAAATTTCCCGAGTGTTACTGCTACCTTTAGGGTGCAGAGCAGAAGTTATATAAAGCAGCAGCATCCTTGTGTGCAAGTCAAAAATTATTTTACGTACAGCACAGAAACATTTGTAGCTCACAACGGCTGAAATGGAGCTATATAAAATTGCAGCCTGTATAAAAAATTTTGAAATAGAGACAAAAACATAACACCTATAGAATGGAAATATTACATATTACTTTTAAGCCCATTATTTTATGAGAAATGTGGTCATGTGGGATTTAATCAATTAACTACCTCAGGAGTTAGTAGACCTGTTAAAAATGTTCATGGTCAAGATAAGAAAAAAAGGCTTTGAATGAGTTCTCACCTTTGGTACGCTCACTGGGGCAGCTCAGGCTCTCCAGCACAGCTCCGTGTCCTGCAACATGCCAGCAGCACAGCCTGGGGCAGAGCAGAGTGCCTTTGGGAAGGGGGGAAAAGAGGTGATATATCACAGTGTCAGTATTTGGGGAATACAAGAGTCACTGCCATTAGCAAAGGCCCTAACATGAGCAACATGAGCTTGAGCAAGAGGCTGCAAGGTAGGTAGGTATGTGATGCTCGCATCTCCATATAGAACAGAAGGAACATTGTTTGTAACCTGTGGCCAGATGGATGAGGGTTACGCGTTATCCACGTTTAAAACTCAGTTATTTACACATAACATTCAAAAATGTAAAGGCAAGTAAGAGGTAGATGGGAAACATTTGCTGTTTGATACTCCAGTTAAAGAAGGGGACTTTAGAAAGGAAGGGCAACGTTATTCCTAAACGTACAGCTGTCAATGGTCTCAAAAACAGCTGAACAAAAATAAATAATTAACAAATGTTGGAGATGCAGTACAGAAAATTCTGGCTTAACAAACATGCAGGACAACTGTATGGATCAGAAAGTCTTGCCCGGAAAACACGACGACTTTACAGGGTCACAAAGTTGGAAAAAACCTGTATCGGTCTCCTCTGCCTTTCTCTGCAGCAGGCAATGGGGAACACAGGCTCAGCCCAGCCACCACGAGGGCTATTCACTGCCCTTCCTAACCCATGTGAGCATGGATGAACACAGACAGAAGAGAAGGATGATGTGCACTGTGTGTCTGTGTGCAGGTGTGCCCTGCTACGTGCAGTAATGCATGGGCTGACCATTATCAAGCAGGTGTTTAAAAGACATCTGTGAGCAGTTCTGCTGTAGTCTAATTAGTGCTCTAATACGTATTACAGTGCAGAGTCATCATTATTTCCTCTTCATTAGCTGCTGATATATAATGCATCTTAATAAATCTTACCCATTTCCCTTTTTTTTTTTTTAATAAAAGAAAACCAAGAGTTTATTTCTCCCATTAACATAACAAAGGCAAAAGGAATATGATTAATGCATGCCATCTAAACCGTGTGCACTAAACATGAAAAAACAATGCACCATCTCAGCCTAACGTGCCTTCACAAACTCTAAAATACACTTGTCAGTGTTAACAATTGCACACAAACAAAATGGAAGCAACAGAAAAATAAACCATTCCCTTCTCACCATCTTTTGACTATCACAATTCCTTGCTCCACTTATTTGAAAAGACAGAGACCACGAAGCCTCCCAGGATGCTTCAATATCATTGCAGGCATGATGGGGCCTGGCAGACAGAGAGCACAAGGATGCATTTCCTACAGGCACTGCTGTGAGAGCCCTGCGTGCCAGTTCTGCCCAAGCACACAGCTGTGGGATGGGCACTGCTGAAGCACCAGCCCCTCTTCCACCTCACAAGTCAACTCTCCATCAAACATGTTGAGAACTGAGATGAACTCACCACAGGGGCTAGCAACTGAGGAAGGCATGTCTGTATGCTGTTCTGCCTCTGACAGCAGCCCTGTAACGTCATGCACATGGCAGCCTGCAGCAACTTGCCAGTTGTGTCTGATCCCCAAAACCAACACAAAGCTGCTCTGCAGAGCAGACAGAGCCACAGCAGATGCCTCACAGTCCAGTGTCTGATGAGCTGTAACACCAAGCATCTCAACATCAGTGCATCCACATAAGCAGACAAATGCTGACCAGCACTGAGTAGGATAAGCTTCAATGCCCTCACTTTACAGACAGGGAATCAGCAGCTTAAACAATTTAGCATGGGCTGCTCAATAGAAGAGTCTCAGAGCCTGGGTGGCAATCCACAGATCTTGTCTCTTGCTACGGTCTTCATTTAACTTTACTATCAGCACCTTAATTATTTTCCTTTGTTGTTAAAGGCAGAAGCTCAAGTATAGCAAATAGTATAAACAAGTGTGCAAAGCTTAAAAGAATGCTTGATGGGATTTTGTCTCCTTTGCTACAGATATCCAGGACAAAGAGGAAAAGCTTGAAAGCAGATGGGCAAATGAGTTTTCTTGGTTTGATTTTACGGCGTTTCTCTTATTTTTATTATTAGCCAAGAACACTCTGAAACCTCCAAAGGAAAGGGTAACGGTGTCAGGAAAATTTAACATGTGTTTGAGATGAATTCAATGCAGCTCTATTAGCTTTAGGTCTGCTCTTTTCTATACTTTTTTTTTTCCCCTTGAAGACACGTTTACATCTCAATTTAAAGAAACTACTGAACCACACGTAACTGGAGTGGTGTGCTGTACCTTGAGGCATACCAAGGAGCCAAGAAGCACAGCAGTTTGATAACCATCTTAACGCAACACAGACATAACATTTGATTTCATATATTGATCACTCTATTTACAGTTAGTTGAGTAAGCACAAGTTTACCATCGGTGCTGGTTCTTACTCTTGTTTTCTGTACTGAATAAAACTGGCTGATGCATAAGGATGGGAAAGCAATCATGTTTTATGAGCATAGAAGTGATATCCATCCCCAGTAATGAAGCATGAAGGTTTAAAAAAATAAAAACACAACACACAGAAGAGCAGTCCATGGAGTTATGCTAACTGGTCTCTCAACTAGGATTTAAAATGATCTTAAGTGGATACTTAAAAAAAAACAAACTTGATTTTTAAAGGTATATTTAATTGAGGTTAACCTCCAACTGTAAGAAAGTTAGAATGACTGCTTGCTTAATTTCATTTACAGACACATCTGTATTTAATAAGTATAAAGATATTAAATATTTTTTGCAATTTTTCTTCCCCTTTCATCTCTTTAGAGGCTGCAGACACATTGCACACCTTTTATCAGTGGGACTTCTGAAGATGCTATTCCCAAACATCCACTCCAACCAGCACGCACGCAGCACACAAGGAAGTAACCACAAAATCAATTAACACAACAGTTACTTCTGCAGTCTGAGGTCTAATTACCAAGGCAATACTGATGGCTTTCAGGCTAATAGAAAAACACCATTTCTGGTCAAACTGGGCCATCTTTTCCCCCCCACACAACCAAGAACAGCAAAGCAGTGCCGGAGAGTGCAGGGGAAGACATGAGATGGATCTCATCTGCTCTCAGCCAGCTGGAACACTGTGAGCCCAACCAGAACCAACAACCAGATCTCTGCCAGGACAGGGCCTGCCCTCACTCCCTGCCATCCTGGGCTGGGTCCTTGAAGCGCACACACAAGCTCCTCAATTGTGTTGGCTCCAGCTGTGGATGCTGGGTCTTAACAACAATTCTAAACATTATAATTAGTTCATATATCTCAGACTTACAGTGGCCTTTGTGTAGAAGTACTTTACAGTTGAATAACTGTGATTCTCTTTATGTAAAATACGCAACATCAGTATAATCCTTAAAATCTAATAAAGATTCCATCAGGGTAAAATCATTATCCTTAGGCAAGAAAGAACCAATTCAATTATGACGTTGGTTGAAAAATCGAGGGTGAAAAGTTGTAGTACATATTAAACTTGAGGCTGAAAAGTTGTAGTACATATTAAAATGGTTACTACAAAATTTGTGCATCCAGGCTAACAAATGCTAATATGTTCTTTTGTTACCTTCCAATTTCTATGATTCATGTAAGCCTGCAGCAAGAGGAACTTGCTTTAAATTTCATCTACGTTAAAAAATAGCAATGCAATTAATTGTAAAGTTATTAGCATTCATGTCTAGTTGTGTTATTAAGCTGTACACATCAAATCTGGTAGTACAAGTACAGGAATGTCATAATGAAGTAGAACAGCATTTAATCAGAAGAATTTCTAAAGGTCATCAGAGCATCATATAAATCCATCCATGCATGACAGCAATATGAAATAAATAACTATAAGAACACAATGAGAATAAACTTCAATCTTTGAGCTTTGTTTCCAATAGTAGAAGAATTAGCTAAATTTCACGCTGAGAGCACAGCTAACAGAAAATGTTGAATTCTGTAGCTTTAATTAATGAAAGACTAATAAGATGTAGATAAGGAATGTTACACAAGGGAGCTAACGAGGTATGTACACTGATAGCTTCCCATGAACAGCTGATCTCATACGTCTCCGTAAAACTGAAAGGAAGTGTTCTGTTCAGCTTTTTCTTCCTCATTAGCCAGATGAGCCCTAAATGATTCCATTTAAACAACCAATGATTTATTAATATTTTTTGCACTCATACCAACAGTTTGACTGCTTTAGGGCACATATTACATGCCTGGTGCTTGGCAGTGCCACTCTCCCCCACTGCACGCATGGGGTACAGCGGTGACCCAGGTGTCGTGCACAAGGCTGGCATCGGGCTTGCTCCAGCACCACAGCCCTTCCTGCTCCTCCCCATGGCTCAGAGGCCAGTGCACTTCCCAGAGCAATTCCTACACTGGGTGGTGATACCAAAATTTCACACCCTGCGTAGTAATACTAAAATCCTAACCCATACATCATCCATCCACCCAGGTAAGGAACGACACACGCTAGGAGGATATTAACACTGTCATTTTCCATTTCCTTCTTTCATGCATCCTCTCCAAGCCCAATCAAGGAAACAATTATTATTTTTTTTAATGCTAAAAAAAGACTGCAAAAAGCAGCAGACAACTCCAAAGGCTGACTACATTCTCATGCATCACTTTCAAATTATTATTTTTTTAATTCATTAGCGTCTGCCCTAAATGACAGAATTTATAACCATAGGCAGGTTTCCCAAGGAATCATCCCAGCAGTATGTTTACTGAATCAGCAGGAAAGCTGAACAAACAACGAAAAATCAGAAAAGGAAAAGGCTATAAGTGAAAGCGTGAGGAGCTGAAAAGGACCATGAGATTATAATCTTAAATTAAAACTGCAGTGAAGGTAATATAAAAGGTATTTTAATCACTACATCCAATTAAATGAAGTAAATCACTAAAGCATGTTAATTACCTTAACTATTATAATAATTAAGAATCAAACAGAAATGAAGCATCTCAGAGAGTTCGCTGATGCGCAGGCAGTGCAGCTCCCAGCTGCTGGAGGCTGGAAGCTCTGCAGGGCCAGCTGTGACCCACTGCCAGGTGAGGGTTCTGACTTGGGACAGCACAGCATTGAGCACAGCACTGCTGTCTTGCCAGCATTGCATCAACAATCTCAGCAACATTGGCGTGTTCTGACCACAGCCCAGCAAAGACGGTCGTTGTCGTATGCCAGTTCAGGGAGCGTTGGTGGTAGATATTTTAATTAGTGAAAACAGCACCCAAGAAGCACAATTTAAATGTATGATTTACCTCTCAAGGTACTTTTCCATCTTTTCTGCCACAGCTGGAGCTGTAAGCTTCCTGAACATGAAAATACTGCAATGGTCTGAAGCAGCACACACACGCACGC
Source organism: Lagopus leucura (assembly GCF_019238085.1). Lineage (NCBI taxonomy): Eukaryota > Metazoa > Chordata > Aves > Galliformes > Phasianidae > Lagopus > Lagopus leucura. The sequence goes on along the minus strand of NW_024962279.1, from coordinate 5,201,751 downwards.
ACTTCCAGAGTGGTTTCCAGTTCACAGAGTTACAGTTCACCCTTGCTTATAAAGGACCAATTTTTCCTGATTTCCACATGCATGGGGGGTTTGCTTGCCTTCAAGAAAGCCAAACTTTCTGAAGCTAAAGTGAAATGATGTGAAAGTTGGAAAAAAGTCTTTTTTGCCCAGACAAAATGTGCTCCTATCTGGCACAGATGGGTCCTAGGGAGGGAACTTGTCCTGCCGGAGCACTTTGCTACATCAAGATCTTCTGGACGGCAGGGAGACACTTTCACAAGGGACAGAGAGCACAGTGATGGAGGCACCATTTTGTGCTTTGTTTCCTTCTTGTTTGGCCAGCTCTGTAGCCCTGAACATTATAAGCAGTCCCCAGTAGCCACAGGGTCCTACTCTGCAGAGAGAAGGAATGCTGTTTGCAAGCCTGCATACACACTGGATTTTCAGAGCATGCAATTATTTTTAATAGTTCTCCTTCCATTTTCCCTTTGCATATGTCTTTTATCTAGCAAAATTTTGTGAATACTCTTCAATAAAATAAAATAAAATAAAAAGAACAAAAGAAGCAGTGAGTTTGTTCTCTTTGTTGTTCCTATTTGTTTTCCCTATAAGAAAAATGCACCGCAGTGCTCAGGGTAGGATTTCATACATTGTAATTTTACCTCCAGAATGTAATCTCTCCCACACTGCACTGCGTGAAAAGGAAGAGAATACAGCAGTAATGTGCTGTTTTTCATTCCTACCACTTCTTTATTGCTGGCAAGTAAATACAATTATACATCATGTACAACAATACACGCTAAAACTACAGAAACTACAAAAGAGCTGCAGCGTATCTAAGTCCATTTGAGAACTATCAAGCCTCCATTAGGGTAAAGGAGAAGAAAAGAAAGAACTTACAGAGGCACGGATGTTCTGGCAGCAAGGAAGAGCCGCACCCTGAGGCAGCCAGCACCAAAGCCCTTTACTGGGAGACTGCAACACTCCCACCCTACAACTGTATTTGCAGTATTACATTTAAGAATCTCATTTTCACAAATTTCATCTCTGTCTCTCAAACCACAGAGCTGTTAACGTTTTCCATGTTAGATTTTGTGTAGGTACTGCACTTACAGGACTGATCCCTTGCTTTACTCCTCTCCCAGAGCACAACCTGCTCCAGTCCTATTGCTGAGAACTCCTGGCAGTTCCCACAAATCTGTGGGTTCTCCCCAGCCATAGAATCATTAAGGTTGGAAAAGACCACTAAGACCAAAAAGCTACAATAAAGTACCAGCATGAATCCAAAAAGGAATCTCTTCAACATGGATACTTTTATCACAACCCAATTCAAACTTCTTCAGTTTTAACACAGACCCTGCACAGATTTTGGAAGAAGTCCCACAGCCAATCTTGTCCTTCAGCACATACGGTGTGGGCTCAATGGGACACACACTCTGCTGGCCTCCCTGCTGCCCACATCACCCCTTCCCCGAGCCAGGACATCCTCAGAATCCCTCCCCAAGGCGTAAGCAGCCATCAGACGTGTTTCATCTCCCACCATATAGAGCTTACACTTCCCTATGTCTCAATTTCAGTCTGCTTTATCTTATCACTTAATATACCTAAAAGTCATTCACTGTCCCATGTTATTATCGTGCATTTGAGCAGTCTTGCTCAAGGAGCATCCTTATCTATGGGTATGAAAGCCTGACAGTTCTCAGCTCTTTTTTCACTGTCGGATTTGTTTGGGCTGATGGACAACGGGTGCATAACTGCTGAGCATTCCCAGCCCAAATCCAACTTCAGGCACCATCCATAAACTCCTCCATAACTACTCTGTCTTTTCTGTCCCTAGATTATCCCAACAGTGAGAAATCTGCTTCTTTCAGCAATATTTTGGAGATGTGGTGTTTCCTAAGTGAGAATAGCTTCCTCAAGAGCAGGGTAGGAGGGCCGGGGCAAGCAGTTACTGCGGGCACCTTGACCAGATGCATGCTTCCATCAAGACTTCACCTGCTAAATTATCTTTTTCATCTGTTTTTTTCAGCTCTTCAAAAATATAACATTAATGGAATTCTAGAAGTTCTCATTATATATTCTGCTTTTCAAGCACAGTAAATTGTGATCCTGAATGCTACCCAGTGACAGCAAGTTCTTCAAGGGTTCTTGTATACAGCACTGCTCTTCCCATCAAATTTCCAATAAAGTATTTCCATTTTTATATCTGAAATCCCAGAAATGGCACTAGAGAAACCTGGCATTTTACTCTTAAATTTAATACAAACTATTTCGCTCAGCATGAAAGCATTTTAAAATGACTCCAGTGCAGATTGTGGTTCACTCTGTTGTATTTGGTGAGCTTAGTATGTCCATGGCAACTGATGAATATTACTGCTGCTATTGCTATAAATAACAAACCTATTTGGCAAAGTCTGAGATGTAAATATTAAATCCCGCACAAAGGCAATTTTCTGCTCCTTCCTTTGCTCCCTTCTGAGTTGGGAACCTATATTTGCCTGTCAGTAGATTATTTCCAAACAGATCTGCAGGTGTCACAATATTACAGAAGCCAGTAATTTCTATTGGCACAGCCTTCCAGAGGGATTTCGTGGCTGGGGCCAGGTGTTGGGTGATGCCAGAGGCAGCCCCAGCCCCTCAAGCAGAGAACAAGCAGAGCTTTCCAGCATCCACTAACACGTGTGCTATTCATGGCTTCATTTTTACAAATCCACAGGCTGAGCACCTGCACTAGCCCATGCACAACCAGGTTGCTATTTTACATGCACAATTAGGCATGGGGCACACAAACGGAGTTAATCCCCTTCCAACAGATGGTAGCAGTGCCTGCGAGCTCCTCTGGAAGTGCTTTGGAGGCAGCACCAGAAGCTGTTCAATGATGGGTTATTCCCAACCCAGACCTCGCCCATCAGTCCCCAAAACGCAGCTGGCTATACCTTACCCAGGAGCTGCCAAATACCCCAATACAGCAGCCAAAAACCAGTGCAGAAGGCACTTGAATCAGAAGAAAAACAGAATTCCTCTCCTCTGAAGAATTTGCTTGTAGTCCTCTTACTTAAATCTTGTCTTGTTAGGCAAAACAACCTGCATCGAGGTGTGCTGCTCTTGACATTTTGGGATGTGAGTAAACAACGTAAACATGAGCGTGGGAGAAATAAATGGGAATGGCAGAGAACTGCTGCTCAGATGCAGTGTGAAACCCTCAGGCACTGAATGCTACAATTCTTTGTCATAAACACATCAATTACAGTGTTTATATCAGAGCTCTCCATAGATTATACTATTAATATAAAAATGACAGCTGTCACGCAACATATACAGCAATGTCACCGTTTGTAAGCCTACATCACAAACAGGGGGCTGAGTCTGCACAATGCAGGTTCTTGCTCAGGCAAACATTGGATTAAACTCAGCTAAAGACCTCAGACTTTGTGCCAAGACCACGCTTGTAATGCAATTTAAGTACATAATTCTAGAACAACTAATTCTCAGCGTAATACCAAGTAATTAAATTGGCAGTGCGAGCACTTGTGGATTTTTTGGTGTACATAACATTACATTTACAGCTGCAGAATCACTGTGAGGTTCACAGAGCCCATCTGTACCTGGAGCAGTTCAATCTCTTCCAATCTGGGAATCACCTCTATGAGGGTTTGTGTATAGACAGACAAGGAGAACACAAACTCTTCCTGCACATCCCTCTGTAAGCTGCATCAGTGCAGGAACACAGACACTGCCCTGCATGAGGGCGGCCGGGGTTGGCTCCAGCTCAGGCAGCTGCTCTGGGAATGGGACCAACACAGATATTGGGGTGGAGGAGGGAGGAGGTCAAAGCAATCATTTGAGAAAAAGCAACAGCAACTGAAGCCCGCCATGAAGAATTAAAGTGAAAAGCATTTTAATTTGCACATTCAGGGGGTAGCCTCCTAATTACGTAGCATAAACAGGAGGGAAAAAAACAACGAATGATTAATCTGCACTTAACATCAACTTCACTTCTTGTACAATTTTTTACCAGAATAAGTTATTCTCGTTTAGAAATCATCATGTGGGAACCTATTTACTCTCAGAATTTGAAAGAAGGTTTGACTTCAAGATGAGTCTTTCAAGCACACCTCGGAGCACCGAGGTTCTGAGCTGGGCAGAGGGAGCTGAGCCTGGAGAGCAGCAGCTCCACTCCTCCCAGCTGTCCTGCAGCACAGCCATGGAGAGCACCCGGCCCATCCACTCATTAATTACAATTGAGTAAAATACAACTATTTCCTTTAAATTGATGAATTCCAAGAAAACCCTTTGAGAGAACCGTGTCACCAGTAAGTTAGCTGAGGGCAGTTCAGTGGCTGAGTTCAGGAGCCCACTGCAGCCTCAGCTTTCTGCTGAGGTTTAAATTCTGCTGCACTCAACACTCCAGTGCTTAAATCCTCCTCTGCATCTTGCCCTGGGCCACTTTAAGTGCACAAACAGATGCCAAATGAGTCTTTCCATAGTGAAATACCTCTCCAGAGCCCAACCACTTCCCAACCAGCTCTGCATTTTGTTTACTGACTGTTATTGCCTCATTTCCCAAGTGCCTGCTTTTAAAATCTCTGCTGCTAATTTTACCGATTTGAGGTATTTTCCTTTCTTTTCCACTAGCAACCTTCCCTGAATTCTCTCATTACTGATACCCAGATGGCCACTCCAGAACCACACCTTCTGCATGCAGTGCTGAGTGCAGGAGGGCTGCACTGAGTTATGCTGCAGCTTTCTCTCATCTCTGAGCCTCTGTGAGCATGAGGAATTCTTTCAGAGAAAATAGGTTCTACTGCCACAAACGCTAAGGAAAATCAATTTATCTTTGTTCTTATCTATAGCCTTACCTGCAAGAAAGTACCAGTCCGATGGTTCTACATACTGCTGCTAGTTCTCATTGTCTGGATTAAATACTTCCATTTTTCCATAAATTGCCACACTTGAAATTTTTTTATGGCCAATTTTGGAAATGGAAAGCCCCCATTGTTTAAAAATAATCGTGCCTGCAGTACTGGAGGGAATCGTTGCTTCTCAGCTGAACCAAACTGACTGTGGGATGGCAGGAGCACCTGCAGCACAGTGCTCACCCCCAAAGGCCGCACTGGAATCAGCTCCATTGGTTCATAATTGTGTTTTGTTTCTCTTAAAGTACAGGAAAGAAGTCTGTAAAGGCAAGAGGTGACTGAGCAGAAATCCAGCACCCTGATTTGACCCAGCACATGTCCAGAGCTCCTTGGATTCCTTGCAGATCTGGGCTGCCTGCTAGGCTGAGCCCTGACCCTCTGCATCTGCCCAGAATGGGACCACCTGCACCTAACAGAGGAATGCCAACCCCAAACTACCAGGCACATCCTTACATCACCGAGCCACTGACCCAGCTCAGCAATTAGCTGCTCCAATGTAAATGTGATCTAATCATAGCTGCTGTGCTATCTCCGATTAGTGGAGCTGGTTTCTGTTTACATGCTATTTACATAACTGCATGGGGCTATTAAGCATTTGCACCCAATTAAAAGCTGAATCATTCACAGGATAATTTCCCAGCGCTGACCCACCTGCTCCTTCTGACAGTTCTGCTCAGCACCCACACTGCCGATCTCTGTGCTGAGATTGCTGTGCACCCCATACATTTCATAACACACCAAACTAAAGACCTACAGACAGCTATCATTTCGGATGATATACATTTAATTTCAGCCCATAAAGCTGCTAGCACTTGCCACGGAACCTTTCTAAGACAACAGTTCTGTGTTGGCTAAACAGCATGTGTCCTGCCTGCAGCCTGCAGCCAGCACAGAGCCAGGACAGACAGCTGGATCTGAACGGGGGAAAAAACACGAAGACACGGAATCACAAGCTCTGCTGAGGCAACAGAGCCACAGCTGCTCCCTCTGAGCCTGACCCAGGGCAGAGCTGGACCAGTGGTTTCATGCAGCAGTTAGAATGCTGCTCATGTCCAGCTTGGTGCATCTGTCTGACACGGCTAGAAGGTCCCTCACAGACCCTAGAACACAGAGGCAGAGCTGTGTACATCCCCAACCCTCTGCCCTTCTTTGGTGAACCCCTCCTTGCAACACACTGCTACACCTTTCAGCAGCAACTTGCAATCAAATTTATTTCCATAAATGCACATCATAGTACAACCTTTCCTTTGCTTGCTGCTATCTCCCCTATGTTTCAGTATTTCAAGCCACTTTCAAGCACACTTTGCTATCTCTCCTCAGCACACACTGCCAAGTCCCTGTGCAGGGTTTCGATGTGACTACGGGAAGAAGCTAAACAGAGAAATACTGTCACAAAGAAAAAGGGAAAAGGAAAAAAAAGAACCTGACAAGAAGAAAAACTGACACTGGAAAAATGCCAGCCCTATACAGTCAATCTTCAGGTTGGCAGAAGAAACACCATTAAGCACAAAGAAAGAGGGTCTCTGATGACAGATGTATGCACAGGCTTAACATGGGGATGATTAAAAAATAAACAACTATAGAAAAGTCACATTTCTCTCCATTTAGTCTTAGCAATGATCTGTTGCAGCTCACGGCCGTGACTGTGCAGATGCTGACAGCACGCAGTCACAGCAGCCCTTGCCCAGCCCCACTGACCAGAACAGGCATTAAGCCCTTCAGCCCAAAGCACCTAGTGCTATTACAGGTTTACTTCTTCCTTTTTGTGGAGGCATATCATTCCTGTGGCACCAAACCCAAAGAAAGCTGTTTACAAGAGTGGGTGATGCCACAGCAATTCAGTCCCATGGGGTGCAATAACCACACACCTCTCTGCCATGGCAGCTTTCTAGGGATGGCTGCATTGGCACCCAGGAGCCCTAAGAGAGCAGCCAGCCTCCTGCACCCCTGCCCAGGCTTTTCACCTCTGGAGACAAGACGTACCTTGTCCAGTTTGACAGAGCCTTTATTTACCAATAGCGCTCCAGGCAGCTTGTAAAAATCTTTCTGCTGCAGAAAGAGGAGCTGTTTTCAAAAGCCCAAATAATTCCATTACAGGGTCTTATCCTGATAATCACAACATTGATACTTTTCCTAAATACTTGTAAGAACTGAGATCTTAAAAGTAACACGGACTCATTACAAGATCTAAAAGAAACAGGACTGGAAAGTTAAACTTTTAAGTGTAGGCAGGGCTATAAAAGTGTTTAGATGTGTAAGGATGCAGGTACTCACCCAGCAGGACTTTTTTTCTGACTGCATTTTTCAGCCTTTAAATATACAATAAAAAATGGCTCACTGCTGCATTTTAGAAATAGGAATATGCAGCAAGATCTTTAAACGAGTTTAGATCCCAACTCCCATACATTTTGCCCACGGCCCCTAAATCATTGCATGATTTTTGAAATGTTTATCTTCCAGCTAAGCAGTATCAGTTGCCTGAAAACCATAAGTGCAACAAATATCTGCCATGGTAAATTACCCAGCCAGCACAGTGAGCGCCCAGACACATGATTAAGCTGCCATGGATTAACAAGCAACTACATTTCACTAAGCTGCCTGTACCAACACTTTTAGCCCAATGCAAATTAAGAAAAATGAGTTAGCATGAACGTATTTCACCAGGGTCTGAGCCTGCGTTTGTCATGGGCAGAGGACATACACCATCAGTTATCACAGTGCAGCCAAGCAAGCATTGCACCAGGACTTTGCTTGGGGCTCCAGCAACTCCAGCAGCACCCAGAGAGCAGCCAGCTGTACCTGGGAACCACTCACTCTGAGTCCCTGACCACCAATGACACAGCAGCATGGGAGTGGGAGGAAGTCAGAGGGGCAGGTGAGCACCCAGTGCAGTCGGCTCCTCTCAGCAAAACTGTACAGTTGGGTGGAGAAGGAGCCACTAAATAAGCCAAAACAGCCTGGTAATAATGTGCTAAAAATAATCGAGTAAGTGCATCATCTGTTAAGCTGGGAACTCACTGCCAAGTCTTCCTGGAGTAGGAGATGCATTCCTCCCCCCTTCCAAGGCATCCAAAGATGTAGATATTGCAGAGGAGTCGAAATAATCTGTGACATATACATTCCCATGTGGGAGGAGAAAGAAGACTCCCCTATAGACTCCTATGTTTTTCTCACAAGCAGCTGGTGCTGGCCACTGTGAACAAAAGGATGGTCTTACATGGTGCTGTTCCTATTCTGCTACGTCAGTATTCTGTCTTTGTTTCATTTATTGCACGTTGTATAAAAGCTGGGCTCCTGACCTCAGCAGAGAAGGGTCAGCACAGTATTTCTCACTTTGTTTTCTGCACAGACCCTTATCAATGAGGGATACGACCCTTTCTGGAGACCTCTCCTTTTCTTGCTTTGTTTCTCTCTTCAGCTAAAATAACAGACAAAATGGATTTGGACAGTTTTTGTCAACAGGGAGCTATAGTTAGAGCTGTCTGGGAAATAAAACAGTGGATTTCTCAACAATAACAAAAATGTTTTAATGAATGCTCTGATCCTACACAAGGATGGAGAGAGCCAGGCACCAGGCAGCTCCATCCCACGGCGGGCAAAGCTGTGGTTCCCAGCCCAAGGAGGGATGCAGGGCTCCAGCAAAGCACTCACTGCCAGAGCACCAATGCAGAACTGCTCCACCCCGTAACTGCTTCGCTGTGGCCTACAGTCATCCATTTCCCACAATCAATTGCTAATTTAAAGCAATACCATCCCTAGAGTGCAGAGACTGGCCTGCAAGGCAGGAGCAGGACTCTCCTCTGTACCTGCAATCTCTGTAAAACATGACTTTTATTTCTTATGAATTGACTCTCGGCCCTCTGCTTACTTCCCTCTTTTCCCTACAAATCTCATCAAAGGTTTTCTGTAATAGCAATCTCAAAACACAGCTCAGCGAGCTGCTAGAAGAGCCAAAAACACAGGTCCTGAGGGATTGCTATCATCCAAGTAGGATGAGGGTGAAGCTGAAGTTTTAAGCCAAGTAACTCCAAGCAAAATTCAGACAGCGCAGAAGTAAAGGAGGGCTGGGGGAGGGGGGCAGGAGGAGAAAGGGAGGAAGGACAGCTTTTGTGTTGGGGAAGGAGTGATTTAAGCCAAGAGACAGTTAGTTAGTGTCCATTCTGGAAACATCTCAAAACTGCCCAGAGGCAAAACAAACAAAACCAATTCTTTGCTGGCATTTGGGACACTTGGAAGTTCCTTGCCCAGGATACTTAATTTAATACAAAACAAATCACCCTGGAGCAACAAACAGAAAATTTGCTAGTAAACAAGACAGCTCAAATTATTTAACAGTGGAATCCAGAATAATTAAGCCACAAGATCCTGAACATCTAAAAGCTAATTATATAAGCAAGTACCCAAAATATCTCAGCTATCTTTTGGAGAACAGAGAGCTGGGTATTCAATTTCAAGATGAGAGCAGCCAGTGCCTCCCAGGACAGCTGGGCAGTGCAATGTACCTTTGCCTTTCCTGGTGGCACATTGCTGGCAGCAATGCCAGCCAACGCTCTGCCTCTGTCCCTGGGATGCCCCAGCTCTGCTGTGCCGTGCCACCTCCTCATTGCTGTGCTCAGACTCCAGTATCTCCAGGACCGAGGGCTCAGTACACACAAAGCTTTCCTTGCAAAAGGTTTTTGGAAGCTGTGAAGTCTGGGACTTGATGGACATGGGATGGAGGAGTTGGCAGTGCTGCTGTACCTGGGATGGACAGTGCAGCCCCTGGGCAGCCATCTGGGAGGCTGGCAAGAAGGCTTGGGGCTGCACTGTTCAACCAGATAGCTCTGGCAGCACAAGGAACAGGTTTGGAAGATGCCAGGAACATGTCAGCTGCCAAAAAAGGTTGAGCTGCTGCCTGTGGTCCAGGATAAAACAGCTGTTTCTCTTGATGTGAGGGTGTACATGGTACCCAACAGCATGAAGCTTGCAGAGATGCCAGAACAAAGGGCTGGTTTATCAGATCAAGCTCCACTTGGTACTGCAGTGCCTCATTATCCTGCAGCACATGGTGATGCTTAACACAGCATGCTTACAAGGAAGCTGTATAGGCAGAGGACCTAGAAATAATGCATGTTTTTCACGTTTGGGATCTACATCTTCATCAGCTGGGGCCGGGGGCCTGAACCTCAGGGAGGATCTAGGGCTCAGTTCCTCACCTCTCTGCTGCAGCACTGCACACACATGCCCCTGCAGTGACCTCCCTGTTAACGTCACTGCCAGGACACAGGAGTGAGCCTGGGGTGGGAATGACAAAGCTGAAAGGAAGCCACTGGGGCAAAGTGGCAGCTTGGGGCACATCTGGCTCCAGACCTCCAGCCCTTCCCAGATCTCACTGATCAACATCCACCACAGTAGCTCTGCAGATGTTCTTAGGTATCTGGGCCCTGTGCCAGATTCACACACCAACCTTTGAACAACAGCTATTACTCTGTGACCATGCTCAGAGCATCAGCCTCCGCTGGAACCATCAGTCGCAGAAGTGATGATTCAGTCTCTGTTTCCCTTCAGACTTCATCATTACAAGGTCATCAAGCACAGCGTGATATAAAACGCACATAAAGCAGCCACCAGAGTTCCTAGGAATACCAAGCAGTTTCGGTGTCTTTCTGCAGTACTTCAATCTGGCTGCTGATTAACTCGTGCTTTATGTTTAAAATCTCCTTGCCAAAAGAATGTCTGAGGGGGTGTATGAGCACTGAATGACACGACTGTAATTACAGGCAAACGGATGTCGCATGTATGAGAAAGGATGGCTGCAGAAACACCAAGGGGTGAAATTAAACGCTTGTGAGAAGTAATAAGAAAACATGAATGAAGTCCAGAAATTATGAGGATTTTAGCTAACTGCTTTTCAATCTCTTTAAATGTGCCTTCTGGCTTTTGAATACCTCGTTCAGTTTTTTGTCTATTGTTCGAAAAGTTAGAAACCCACTTGAAAGTAAAGCATGAATTTCTCACCAATGATGTGAGTCAGAGAACACAGGCAGTGAGAATTTGCAAGGCACTGCACAGCTCAAAACTGACACGGTGAGAGTTGGTAGCACAGGTCCCCAGGCTCTGCATGCAGGGAACCAAAGGTTACAGCCACCTCTCCTCTGGATGCTGCCAGCAGCATCCACACTTTCACCAAACCCACTAACTTGCTGCCAGCACTCATCTCTCCTCCTCTCTTCTCTCTTTTAAAATAACGCTTCCTTTAGATCCCTGAGCCTCTCTCTGTCAAACCTCTGGGCTTCTCATCTCTCCTTGCAGCACCATATGCCAAGCAGAGTAGCCAAAACAACCTTTGCTCTTCGCTTGATTCCAGCCTGCTTCAAACTGCCTTCCCAGCACAGCAACCCCCCGCTGATGTTGCTGACCCTCCATGCCTGCTTCTTCCCCACAGCACTGAGAGTTCTCCCATCCTCACCTACATCCTGCTTCCCACAGGACTTTGCCACATTCACAGGGAGCCCCTCACCCACCCCATGGACCCTCAGCTCCTCCTATGCACGGCTATGCACTCCCTGCAGAGCACAACAGCCACATCCCAGCAATCCCTGGCTCAGAGGCACTGCCTGCCCTGGGCTGTGTTGCTCATGACTCTGACACGTGTTTGTGCTGATCTTATTTCAGCTGCACACATCGCTGCAGGAGACTTGTTCAAGCTGACTTACTTATTTTTTGAGCTGTTAATTTAATGGTTTTATTAAGTGACTCTGAACGAATGCCATTAAAGCACATAGTAGTTGGGTTGATTGAATGATTGATTTTACACAGCTGTCTTCTTCCTGTGTTCCTAAGTACTTTTAGTTGTGATTAACAAACCCCACCATTTTGCTATTCCACTTCACAGCTCTTTGGCTCATTTTCAGCTTCTCTTTTTACGTGTTCTTTATGGGGTTATTTTGGGGGAAAGATTTGGACGCTTTTTCCCCAACAGAACTAGTGGGAGAGGTGGGGCCAGTAACCACTGCTCCAGCCTCGTCCCTGGGCTTTGACATTTTCATACGAGATAACACAAGGCCAATGAGAGAGCAGCCCACAAACTGGACAAACTCTGAGATATGTCACCCCAAAGTTTTTGTGCCATTTCTAAGTAAAGGAGCAATCTACTTTGATGCATACTACAAAGCTGTCATTAGGGAGCACCAGAAATTCTGATAAAGACATGCCTCTTACTAAGACTAGAATGCAGTTATAATTTTATATTCTAGAATAATCAAAACATTCCACATTTTTATTAACACACTGCTGATATAAATATAGAATATCAAGGAGTAAAATATACTAGTGATTACTAAAGTGTTCTTCAGAAACAGACCCCAACTTTCCTCATTCCATGATAACTGGACATTTTAGATCCTTCCTTCCTAAAGTGGGACAGACATTTGTGATCCTAGCACCCGGTGCAACTTCAGCTGCAATGCTCCACCTGGCCTGTCACAGTGATTATTTTTGATTCTTGACAAATATCAAACAAACTCAGTATATATTATGTTTCAAAGAAAGAGTTATTCTGATGCACAAAAGGTACTGCAGAAAGGCAGGGTACGCCAGGCCCTGAGCCCGAGGCGCACAGGAGATGCAGCGAGCTTTTGGCAAGATGAAAGCATCGCAGAGGAGGAGTGCTTGCTTCAAGAAATCCTCAAAATAGAGCGGCATACAATGATACCCCATAAAAAGAGAGATTGGAGGGCTGTGCAAGGCTCTGTTTGGAGACTGCAGAAAGCAATCAAAAGTTTTATATACATTTAAAAACTTTTTACTGCTCACCCAAAAAGAGGAGCGTTGCAAGAAAATTTTCCCTCAAGCCCTTAGAGAATGTAAGGGCAGAGCAAGCTGGGACTCCTGGACTAAGACAAACAAGACAGTTTGTATTGCTTTTCAATTATTTTAGGCTGGGGAATCACAATGGAGGAAAGGAAAAGTGTCAAGTTGAGATACAGAGCAGAACACCCTTTATTAGTGGAAGGTGGATTTTCACAGTGCTGCACAGCTCCAGCCACAAACCCCTTTGCCTCTCATTGCCCAAACCCTACAGCTGATGTTGTCCTTACCCCACTTGGAAACTAAGGCTGGGAGGGGAAAGGCACCCTGTGCAGAGAGACCATACAGCCACAAATACACAGCAGGGTCTGCAGAATTCCCATTGCTGAGCAGGTGACAGAACTGGAGAAAACCAGCAAGCCTTCCCTGTTCCCCAAGCATGAGGATGCAGACTCCTCACATCTTAGAGCAAAGAGATTTCTTTGCTCTGAGTGAGGAGTGAGATCAGCCACGTGTTATAACACACATGAGACAGGACAGCAGAGCTGCCTTTAGCTACCTTTAGCTCAGCAACCTGGACTTTACTCTCTGTGCAGCTGGACAGAACACCTCCTGTTCCCCAGAACATGGCCCTAACTGCAGCCACGCTGCTCTGAAGCTTCCCTTTGCTCAGGATTACTGAAGGTTTGTTGTGCCATTCAGACAGATTGTTTTTCAGCGAGTGTCATTGTTATCACCATCTGGCCATCTTCAGATTCATCCTGTAAGGAGGAGACGCAGGGTGCCAGTCCACACTCGAGTGATTATTTAAGTACCTTGTCTAATGAATGTTTAAAGTAAAATCAACATATATTCACCAGGGCACGGACATGAGAGGAAGAAGAAAATCAAACTGATTCAAAGGCAAGAACAACATTTCTGAACAAAGAATAAAGACTTCTATAAGAAAAAAGCAGCACCACTGATGGAGAGGAAGAAAGGAAAGACGGGAGACGTTTGTGATGTGTTCTATGATCAAAACAGGAATGAGTAGAGTTTTGAAAAGGAATGAATGGGGGACTCAGGAGTCTGAACATGTTGGTGGGGAAAATAAGAGCAGAGGCAACAAGGCCAATGAGAGTACAAAACACCTTGGCAGCTCCATTGAGCAGAACACAAAGGATGATGTGGTGCTCCTGGCAAGGGGCTCGCTGTCATTCTGTCATAACAGGAGGAGGAGGAGCACAATGCACAGATGTGGCCAGAATGACAAGTCCAGAATTTTGGAGAAACTGTACAATTTGAATGGACAAACAAAGCATAGAAATGGAAAGAAGTCAAGTTACAAAACACTTCAGTGTTTGCTGTGCTAAGATTGAGTGTGCTAAGATTAAGGCAGCAAAAGATAGGCCAGCATGTGGGATTAGGATGATGCAGTTTGTGAAGGTTCTCCCACCTAATAGAGGCTCAAAGGCAGCTTGCTTCCAGAGGTCCCTTCCAACTCCTATGATTCTCTGGTTACAGTCTTCAATTAAGTATGCCCTTCCACTGCCTGTGCACAATCCTAGCAGTAAGCCATACTATTAACACATGCATAACTCAGTAAAGGACTGAACTGCTCCATCACCTTCATTACTGCCACAATAACGCTTGATCTAACACAACAAAATCTATGTTCATTCACCAGGAACAGAAGTTACAGCTGCTAGCATTCTGATGCATAAAAGCAGCAATAGGAAAAAACGCAGATTTGCAGGGAAAAGAAAATTCTGTTGCTGCAGATATACCAACATACCAATCTATTTTCGCCTCCAAGCTGAAACAGGTTTTTGTTTGGCAACTGACAAGTATTTGAGTCACAGCTGAGGGGAGAACATAATGCCCACCTGCTGTCATATTGTTCTCCAGCTGATTGTCCTCTTGATCTGCGGTGCTCACATTCGCAACAGGGGGTGTAAGGAGACAGAGAGAGGAAAAGGGGCTGGGCAGATGTGCTGGAGAGAATCGTCAAAAATGCACAGAATGGCCTCATCAGCACAGCAAAAAGCCACGTCTTTACAGGAGGGGGAAAGTGAGAGGAGAAAAGGTCACTGGAAGAGATCTTATCTAAGCAATAGCCAGTATGAAATTAAGTCTTAAATATCACTCAAACAAACAGCTCTATCTTGTTATATAAAGGTGATTTTTCCTCCTTGACTCCAACAAGTTTGTTGAATTTTCATGCTGACAGCCATCTTTTGTGATACTTCTAGAGTTCTGCAAGGAGCAGCCAGGTACAAGACTGCTGCTGCCCCATGGGATGCACCCACTGCAGGAGGGGGACAGGAAGGAGCAGAACAGAGAGGCTCGTGGTGCTTCTTCCAGGCTCAGATCTGTCTGTGGAGACCGACCATGGATGGGAGGGTGGATAGGAAGAACACGATTTCATCCCCCTTTTTTTAAGCACAGCAGTAGGAAGATGAGTTTATGAGCACATAGCTGAGATGGCTGAATGTTGCCCCTGCCAGTGAGGCTGGGCACAGAAACACAGATGAGAGTGGCACAGAGGACAGATGGGACAGTCTGCCCCTGTAGCAGGACCCTTGGGGTGAGCAGTGGCAGCACAGCTGGATGTTGCCATGCTTAGAGATGCACCCAAGGTCACTGTGCACCCCTCCAGCCCCTACACTTGCTTTTCCTGGAACACCACCAGCCTCTGCCAGAGCCTACAGTGGCTCTGCAGTGTGAGACAGATTGCCCCAGAAGTCCCATGCAACCACTTCAGTCTGTCCTCCAGCACAACCCAACGTAACGTCTTTCTCCCATTCTTTCTCCCTGTGCATCATACCACAGCAATAAATATCCTGTCATTGTAAATGCCATATCCTCAGCAGTTAGCAGAATAGATATAAAAATCATTCTGACTGCATTGCTTTGCCTTGCTTACTGTAAAATAAAGGTATTAAAATGGTTTATGTACATTTAAATTCAATATTTTAATACCACTTCCAACACAAATAGCTTTCACAGCCAGACAAGCATATTACTCCACAATGTTTTTAAAAGCTCACAAGATCTGATTATTTAGCAGGCTTTCCTTTCACTGGCCTGTGGACCCTTTCTGTAGCACCCAATATACTCTGCTGCAACCCATTCTGGATGCCAGAACTGAATATACATCTTAGAGACCCCTTCTGAAATAGAGTATTAAGCAAAAATTCCATTGAATTAGGCTGTGGTTACACAAAAAGCCCAAACCCTACTGGCTCTCACTCAAAATGAGCACCACCTTTGGCTTCTTTCAGTAAGCAGTTTTATAGAATTGCCTTGAGCAGTGGTGCCCAACTTCCCTACTACCTGCATAGCGATATTCATCCAGCTGAGAGCAAGAAATCCCACAGAAGCAGAGCTCCAAGCTTGCAGTGGGAGATGTTAAGGACCTCCAAAGCATCCTTGTGTCTGAAGGGATGAGTGTGTAGCTCTGAAGTCACATCTCCCTGCACATCAGGAGCTCTAAAGAGCAGAAGTGCCCTTCTGCCATTCGCTCAACACAGTCCTAATGTGAGAAAGCACCTAAATCTCAAGAACATGGGAACTGAGAACCAATCTGTGACCAAGTATGAAAATGAGAACTCTGCCGAGAGGACACAACCACTGCAAATAAAGGCTTTCCAGTTGAACATTCAAGATAAGCAGAAGTCTGACGAATGCAAAAAAATTAATGCAGATTTTTCAAGCATGACCACACTTTCTGTGCTGCTGTTAGGACACTGCTTTCCCATTCTCAACGCTGCCAGTTTGCAACTGCCCCTACTGTTGCCCCTATGTTGTAACTGCATTCACTCCAAAGCAAGTGCTGTCTGTGAGATATGTTTGGACAGTGTAATTGCTTGCACAAATGAATTGATTTTTGAAACGCCCATGATCCCAATGGGGTGCAGGCTGCTGATGGCTCCCATCGCTCCTGCTCTGTTCAGACTCATGCCAAGGCTGCACTGCAGTCCTGCTGTAGCCCCACACCTCATCTGCTGTTGTACCCTGAGACCGTAAATGTCACAACCAGGTGAGTTAGAATAGATACTAAATAATAATAATAATAATATTATATAATAATAATAGATCTAAAACTGGTGGGTTATCTAAGATAGAGCGGGACAGCTTTGGTAAAAGTCCAACCCTAATTATGTTTCAGTTTATCCTGGTGTCTTTAAGGAGGAAGACTGAAGAACACAGCCCAAGTTTGGCTTCCTATCTTGCAGCACATCACAATCTTATCCTGATCCATACCTGCTGCATAGATTCTCATTAAGTATGACATAGATTTGTTACACTGCTGAGCTGGCTGTAAATTGAACTTGTCATAGTGAAGTGCATGTTTTCCACTTCTTCATCTCTTTGGTTCCTGTTGCTATAGTGACCATCAGAAATCAGAGCAAAAAAGGCAAAGGAAAAGAAGATCCTTTCTCTGTTTAAATAGTACCTTCCATCTATAACACCAGCAGTATTCTTTCTTTCCAGCTTTACTTCTTTGGATAACTACACAAAAGAACTTAGCTCTTCCAGATTTCAGGGTCTCATCCAAATCCAAAGTCACAGGCAGTGTTTTCAATAGCTGTAGGGAACCCTGGATCAGGTCTGAATTCAGTACAGCTTTGCAGTACTTTGCAGCTCATGTTTGCCTAAGAACCCCAGTGCAGGTATATGCTGGTGTCCTGCTTAGTGACTGATGGTAGGAGCAAAGCAGAATGTATATCCATACATACAGACATCAGCCTCGTGGATAAAGTCAATGCTGCATCTCACTTGCTATACCATGCCCTTTTCATCTCCTGGATTTATGTACCTCTTCTTTGTTTAGACAACAGAGTAAATGCTCCTTCATACTGGGCATTAGCATTATAAGATAAAAGTAAGCCAAGCATTAAATGACATACATTACAGCCTCACTACAGCCTATGTATGTAACTGATGGACTCAGCCTATTTAGCAGCAGAGCACTGGCTTTTTGGCACCAGAATCAGCTGTTGCTGCTGACAGTGGGGAAGACGCAAGGAACCACTACAGCTTTCATTCAGATGCAAACCCAAAGTAGCTTAATTAAGCATCCTATATGTCAGTTAAACAGACAGTCCTATAGGCAGCCCCAGATTTGCCAGAGACTGAATCCCGAAGGGAAAAGTTTTATGTCTGAAAGCGGGACCTGCAGTCCAGCAGACCAAAGACTCTCAGCTGCATGCTGAAGTTCATGTCTGAAGCTTTGGGATACAAAAACCACGTACTCAGATTCAGTTCCACCTCCCAGAATCCCGCCTATGCTCAATGCAAGTCATCAACACAGCACCACGCAATTTACCAACACTTCATTTTATGGAAATATTAAAAACGAAATGCCAAACAGATGTTCAACAGACCTGCTACAATAAGAAAACAAATCAGAAATACAAGTTATGAAACTAATGACTTCTTTAGGGAGAAAGTGCAAAGAGCCTGAATTTTGATCAAATTAATAAAAATTAGGAAATTAGAAGCTTTAACTTTAAAAATAGGTCAGAAGCCCAATTTTGCTCATGCTGCAAAGGGAAAGAACTGATTTCTGGGCTGACAGCAGGTGGTAGCAGGATTTCCACTGCAAAATCCTGAGTTACAATGACAATCCCTATATAGCATTTGAATAATTTCATCTGTGCCCTAAGGTTGTGCAGTAAGTGGGCTGACAGGAACAAACCTGGGCCGAATGCATCTTCATTTACACACACTGCAAACCACTCAGCCATCAACATAAGCTTATAATGCAAGGGTTGAAAATAGTTGGTGCTGAATGTTTCCAGGTGATATATCTCTTCTTCTCGCTGTAAGGCCAGAGTTTACACCACAAATTCAAACTCTGTGTTGATGCCCCATCACAACCTGTGTTGTACATCCTCCTTACAAGCACAGGTTGGGAATGTGGTGATGAAGTATTTTTACAAAGCATCAATAAAAAGCTGATAACTTATGAAAAAATGCATCGTGTTGCACTCTGCCAGCCTCCTAAAGGTTAACCCAGAGAACTATCTGGAAAAGGCATGTATGAAAACAACTGAAATTTGTCTGACGCAATCACACCCCAGTCAGGCTGGCTCCCATAAAAACCTTATTGAATTTAGCACAGAACAGAAATAACAAGGGAAAAAAAAAAAAACCAAAAAACAAAACTATTTCCAGTGACGTGTGGGTTTCAAACACTTAGCTAAAATAAGCATTATTATTATACTGAATTTATCACGGCCTGCTAAGTGCAGCACGAGACCAGCATGGAGCTCCTATACAGACAGCAGGCATGGCCCAAGGAGGGCTTCATGCTCCCATTTCTGAAAGCATGCAGTCCAGACTCAGCTCTGCTCCCATGGAAACCAGCGCTAACACTTCCCCTGATTTTAGCACGGGAATAAGCAAAAGGAAGGTGGTGCTTAGAGTCTGTAGCTATTTCAGCCATCAGGCAGGTATTCCATATTAGTTCTTTACAATAACCTGAAACTGCACGTAAGGAAAAACAAACAAACAAACAAAAAAAACATCAAAAGGAGAAATATCCTATCAAATAGCAGCTTTTTCCAATTTTTTTTCATAGTTGTAGTTAGCTTGCTTATGATGCTTGTCCTTCAAAGCTGCTGGAGGGACAGAGGAATTTCAGCGTCAATGGGAACAAATGAGGCCAAGACAGCCGACTGCAGGAGAGCAGGTAGGAGACCCCAGCGACTGACCCAAAGGCTGCTTAGGCCAACAGCAATGACACGTTTTGAAATAAGCCCTTGGAGAACAGAAACTGTGAGAGCAGGAGGCCAGAGGGGCCAGCGCTCACCCTGCAATCACTGCACTTAACCCACCTGCTCTGTGTTTTGGCAGCTTTCACAACCACAGGAAAGCAGTGAGCTCAGCTCAAGGAGCCCCGTCTGCTGTCACACACGAGCCTCAGCTGGCTGCACTGAAAACTCAATCAGAACTGTGTTACAACAAGGAATGAGATGGATCCCAAGGTGCACAGCCTGCTCCTCTGCTTTCAAACCCTATTGCTCTCTCATATTCTACAAAAAAAAACTTTGATGGAAAATACCTGTAGATAGTTAATCCTATGAAGGATAGATTTTCTAAGTGTTTCTAGGCTTAAATAGAAGTTCCGCCAAGGTGAAGGCAATTCCTTCCTCTGTCCCCTTGTCATCCCGCTTTTAAAGGATGAGATACAAGTCATTAATATTGCAGAGACTTTGCAATTCATTTGCACAGTTTTACTACTTTGGGCAAAACACAGCCAAGTTCTGAGCTTGATGAGATATTGTTATCCACATAATTCATTCTGTGCAGCTTCAACAAGGTATTTGGATTTGTGGCTGTTCCCATCAGAGTTTGAAATTGAATTGAAAATTCATATGTAAGCTGCATGGATGAGGCAAGCCTGAGTATCAGGGAAGTGTCAATTAAATTCACCTTCCAGAATGGAATAAAAGCCTGATGCAAAGGCCTTGAAAGAGTCCCCATTATCATATCAATTGAAGGCAACAGAAATAACTCAAGTCAGAGGTGAATACAAGCCCATTTCAAGACATGATAATAAAATTTCAATCTATGTTATTAAGAGTTTGAATGTTGATTGCTGTACACAGTAATGGGATGTAGCGTAGCAATTTATGGTTTTTCCTTTGATAACATGCACTTATTAAGGATGTTATTGATTAAACGTAAATTAGCAGCTCACTGATTAACTCATCCCTCATCTTTACAGATGTAGTACAGCAAAGGCTGTATGAGCAATTTAGGAATTCAGGTATTGCTATGAAGTTGTATCAAACCGACAACCTGACGTGCTCTCGTGGAGAAAAGGAAGCATGGCACTTACAGGATTAGCATTGCTATTGTAGAACATTTGCAAATGTATGTTTTTCCTAAGCAATGCTACTGGGGAAGCATTTCATATAGAAAACACGAAAAATCACTGAACAAACAGTGCTCTGATTGTGATAAGAGACTATTAGAGTGCTGGAGTCTCCACCAGCTTTCTTTTAGATTATCACTGAAAAGATAATCTAAGGCAATACCCAGGCTGCCAGGCCTTCAAGATACTGAAAGGAAACCAGCCCCCCAGTCCTGACTCGATGGCAGTGCTCAGAAACAGCCTGCTGGCAGCACACATGTGCTTCTCTTGCTAACACCAGGCTAAAGAGCAGCAAGGAGAGCCAGGCTGACTCCAACCAAAGATCACTCATAAGGAAACCACACCTTCCTGCTGCTGCCTAGGTCTTTCAAGTCTCCCTGTATCACGTCCTCGAGTCTCTAGTAATTTGCCCTTAAGAAGTGGCCAGTTGAACAGGTTCAAAATGTCTCCATTGGGTTAATTGATTCATCCCTTATTGCAGGTTTCATGCACCAGCAGCCCATTTACATGCTTGTAACACCAGTTTGGAGAGCCCTTATGGAGATGACAAGAAAACCTCAGCAGAAGCAGAGGTCAGAAATATTTTGTGCCAAACGCAAAGCTTCCTTCCTTACCTGCTATGTGCCAGTTTAAGCACAACACACCAGATTTTCCATCAGATAAAGGATGTCACTAATTACAGTGCCTGGAATATAGAGATTATTTAGGAGCAAAGCAGTGCTTCAGTTACTTCTATATGGCTGGAATTGATTTGTAAAAATGACCTCAAATTTGTCAGAGAAATGTTCTCCCCACACACATAATTTACACTTGTACAGACTAAAGATGAGAAGAGCTTAATGATCTGTAGGTAAAAAGACACCAAAACCCCTATCATAAAAAAGATGGAACTGGGAGCAGAAGTCCAGCAACCGGTAGAACAAGGGTAGCACCTTGAAATGACAGGAGATGTGCTGAATCAGTGATCATTAAAACAAAGCAGGGAAGCAAATGGGGTTGTGTATGCAGAGTAGTACAGAATCAAATCACAGCACAACCAAATAATAGATATCACTATGGGATATCCTGGCAAATAGGTGATCTGCTGGCAAGGTCAGGAAAAGCCAGGCAAGACCAGTATTTGCACCTGCAAAGCCACTTCAGCCATTTCCAGATGAGCAATGAACTGAAGAACGGCACTACTTCATGGTTCAACAAAGTCTCTAACTGCAAATGCTGTATATTCCATCACAACCTAAATAAATCCCAGCTCTAAAAACACCCGAGCACCTCGTGCAGCTCCTGCTGTGCAGTTCTGACCAGCTCTGAACACATCTGGGCTTTTGCATGTACTCATAAGCTTTCATTTTGTTCTCGCAGTTTTTGAGCCCACCCACTCTGTTCAGAACATGTATTTCCATACACTCTTACACAAGCACGCCCCTCAAAGCATACCTTGAGCACATCTGGTTACTGTCTAGAAATAATTTTAAAAAAGAAAAAAAAAACTCCCTAAAAGTATTCTACATGAAAACGTGAGTCAAATGAATACATCAAACATAGTTCCACATTTATTCCAGAAGAGTCCTTTCATCCATATTGCAGAGGTAACTACCTTCAGCAATGCTGAGCAAGAAAATGATTGAGAAGCAATTCAAAAGACAACTGAAATATGAAGCTCAAAGCATCATATTAGCTGAGGCCCAGCTGAGCAAGGAGCCTGACCTGGGGATCTGAATTCCAGCAAAATTCCCTTGCATTGGCCCTAACAGTGCTTGATTTGCTCTCAGGATTCACTTAACCATAAGGAGCATAGTGGGCCACAGCCATGACTGTCCCCTTGTGTATGAAGCATGCTGGAGGCTGAGGAGCCATAGCCATGGTGTATACAAGGTTATTCTAACTTCCACTCAGGAGCAGAGCTCTGGAAGCCTAAAAATAGCTTGAAATCACCTTTCCTACTTCCCCAGCCCATTCCAAGAGACACAGCGCTTGGTCAGAAATGGCATTTCTCACCATCTGACGTAGGAGCTGAAGAACAGCCAGGCTGGCTTCCAACCTGAAAATAGAAGCTCTTCTAAGTCAGCCATTCTTGTGTGACATCCACAAAGCAGAGGGCTGTGCTACAGGACCAGCAGGAGACACGTGCATGCAAAATTACCCTTGAAGAACCACAGCACAGTTCTGCAAACTGCCTGGCAGAGCACTTTGAGCTGGGTGACTCTGACCACATGGAACAGAAGTGCCACGGTAACGTGTTGGAATTCACTTCTCGTTTACAATCGTAGTAAATAACTCTTGGCAGTTTTTAAACATTTCCCCACACCTGAATCAGAATGGTGAAACTGTCGATTCTGAAAATATTCCATCGAGGTTTTTAAACTCTGAGATAATATAAACTAAAAAGGGAACACCAGGAAAATATTACAGGTTCATGTACCTTCAGTGGTCTGAAATTAAGCTCATTAATTAATTCAATTCATTTTTAATCTTGATTTAATTAAGATCATTTGTTTTTCAGGGGGCAAATGGGATAATTTGGGCTTTATATGAGAAAGTCACGCAATTATTGTATGTTAAAAGCACGGTCTTGTTTCATAGTAAGGAACTGTCTATAAAATCTTCATCTTATTCCTTTTACTTAACAACACACTGTGGATTCTCTCACCTCTCAATGCACACAAAATTGCATAATGCATACTGCATTATTCTATATTGTATAATGCAGGATACTGCATACCCTGCCTTGCAGCTTCTTTTACTTATTTTGTTCCAAAAATCTCAATTCTAGAACCTGACGTGTTTTGCTCTTCAGATTAACTATGCACCTGAATGATGCCTAATCAGAAGCAGATTTTTATCTTTTTATCCCAACAACTTTCTGGTAATATAAATCTCATAGCATCATTTTGAGGAAAGTTGATTGGAGACTTGAATTTAAGATGTCTACATCACATTCTTACCTTTTGAGTCAATAACCCCTACAGACCAGACACCATCTCTGGGCTGGTGAAAAGATGCACAGCAGAGCTTGCATTTTCTGTGAACTTTTTGCTTTTCACTGGCAGTGATTTAATATTTGAATATTTATGTTAATTTGCACATTCTGATCTGAAGCAATTATGATATTTGATCACCCTGGCATTACCTGCTTATGTAGAGATATTTTTTTTTTTTTTTTTGCCCTGGTTGAACATACACTAATGATGATATCTGTGCCACCACTTTTCCCACTGACCACAATTATTAACCATTATTTACAATTATTAACTGCCACGTGAAAGAAACAATCTTTACAATATTGCAAAAACTATTTACAGTAGAGCCAAAAGCAAGACATATGGAATGAATATTCATTACATACAAAAGAAAACATCAGTGTAAGAGTAGGCATTCCCACAGGTGATCTGTGGGCAAGAAGTCCCAGATCCATGATTGTATGTGCTATCCTTCCTTTGTCTCAGCAGTTTTGCTCTTTGAACTTAGTCTGTGAAGTATTGGTTTTAGAAAATACAGCTTTTAATAAAACTTACATACAACACTTCCAAATTCAGCTTCTCTCCAATGCTGAGCATACTCCTACATCATATATATGAACCCCGAAAACTTTTGTAGTCAGTGTGTGTAGAAAAGCGTTAGGCAACAGGAATACTCTGTTTCTGTAACTCATAACATATGGGTACTCTAACAGGGGACAGAGGAAAAGCTAAATGATCTCCAGAGAAACCTGGAGGCTGATGTGGATGCTGACACGAAAGGCAGAGATGAGCCAAGGAAGTTTT
The DNA here is from genome assembly GCF_019238085.1 of Lagopus leucura. Taxonomy (NCBI): domain Eukaryota; kingdom Metazoa; phylum Chordata; class Aves; order Galliformes; family Phasianidae; genus Lagopus; species Lagopus leucura. The sequence continues at coordinate 5,177,419 of NW_024962279.1, read as the reverse complement.
TGATCACTGTCCTCTCCTTGAGAATGGTCCCAAAGCAGCAGATTTCACAAGAAAATTCCCTTGTACTCTGTACAACTCAGCACAGGAATCACTTATCAGGATCCCTTTCATCACTGTGAATTAAATGTTCCATAAACAACAGCAACAATTCTATTTAAAACTCCAAATAATACCCTAATATGTCATACTTGAACTATTCTCCCTCTTCCCAAGGAGTTTAACTACATAGTTCAATAGAAATGTGAATGCCAATAAGGAAACACAACTTTATCTCTGTCGCCAACCTATAATTTTAGGGATGTAAAGAGAAAAGATTAATTTTGGCACATTAACTCCTGGTTGCAGAGTTTTTGTCACCAAAATGAGTTGTTTTTATACTATTCTTCCATTCTAATTATAAACTGTCAAGAGACCAAGTTGAATTACAGAGCTATGATCAACAGAGTTGACCTTTTTGCCTTCTCAGTACTTCTGCTAAGTCAGTTAACTGAGAAAGTAAAATTAGAACTAAGACTGACATTGATGGAGTAAACATGAGGAAAACAGGGAAAATTGTGGGAAATTGCTGTGCTCCCACCTCAGCATGGCTTTAAGAACACAGTCTTATTCTCAGCTGAAACCTAAGTCTCCTAAATTAGGTAGAGGATTAGAAAGGAATGTTCTGATTGTTAATCATGAAATGTGCTGTAATCTTCGGCAAGCAGCTCTAACCTTCTCAATCAGCAGTCTTTTCTTACTTAATTACATGATTTTAAGTACCACTAAGGAGGTGCTGTCAGATTTACATTGGAATTCTCTTAGACATTACTGCTGTAGTCATGGTGATGATATATAGAAATGGACAGAATGCCAGAGACCGGGGAAAATGTCAGAGTTATGGTACACCCACGCTTGCTCCTTGCTCACTATTTTTCATTTAGCTTGAGAGATACTTTCACTTGGTACATTATAACGCCAAAATAACAAGTCTAATTGCTCTCTGTAATCTTCCTGCTAAACACACGCACTTGGAGCAGTTTTCACTTCTAAGCATAACTCATAACTGTTTGGGAGACTCCTGACATGGGCTGCAGGTGAGAAAAGGGCACTGGTGTATGCAGGACATGGGTTGAGACTGGCTGAAAACACAAGCCAGCAGAAAGGGTTCCGAGCACTGAGGGCTCCCAGGCAGGACAGCCTCACATCCCCCATCGCACAGACAGGACCATGGGCACCTCGCTCCCCAAAGGATGTGATATAGAAGCAATCCTTATCTTTATAGAGTAAGGAGGTCAGCATTTACTGCTGTACGCCCAGGAAGCGCACAGAACTACAGGCACAGTTCGTCTGTTCATAATTTTTATAGTCT
>NW_024962279.1:4575353-4575615 GCF_019238085.1 Lagopus leucura | reverse complement strand
GACGAAGTGTTTGAATAAACACCCGCGCCTCCTCAACCCAGCGCAACTCGGCGCTGCGCGGGTGCGGTGCGCGCATCCCTCTGCCCCTCCGCGCAGCCTCAGCGCCGCGGAGCCGGGGACGCCCGGTAAGTAGCAGCTGTTCCGCCCCGCGCAGCGCCGCGCAGCCCTTCCTCGCCGGTGCGCGCTGCAGGCGGCGTCCGAGCGGCGTATCTGCGCCTCTCCCTCCCCCCCTCGCTGTCTCCCCCTTCCCTCCCCTCCCCTC
>NW_024962279.1:4565495-4575253 GCF_019238085.1 Lagopus leucura | reverse complement strand
CCCCCCCCCCCCCCCCCCCCCCCCCCCAAAAAAAAAAAAAAAAAAAAGCCGCCCCAAGCCGCGGTCGGGCAGCGGGAGGGTTCAGCGCTGTGCGGGGCGCACCCCCCGCGGAACTATTGATGACTTATCGGCGGGCCCCGCGCGGAGAGGGCGGTGGAGCGCATCGACTGTAGCGAGCCTTTCTTCTGCCGCTTCGCATGCCATGATTTTAATCGCTTTGGCTGAATCAAATCGAGTGAGATTACTGCTTTTTTTTTTTTTTTTTTTTTTTTTTTTTTTAAATCCCCTCTCCTCCTCCTCCTCTCCCTCCCCCCCCCCCCCCGGGCCCCGCACCGCCCCGCACCGCTGCTTCTCTCCCGGAGCAGCGGCACGAGTTGCGCGCTCCGAAGTTGGAGGTTTCATTTTCAGTCTGCGCGGCTCCGGCCGTACCGAGGGCTGCGGGTCACCGCCGCTCTCTGAGCTGCGTCCTTCCCGTGCCGCTTTCCAAGCGGGTGCTTTACCTGCCGTGCCGTGCCGTTGGGGCCGGGCTCTCGCCGAGCCAAACTTTCGAGTCTGTCATCGAAGAAACTTGCCGCTCGTGCTGCTCTCTGTGATTTGCTTTAATTTAGGCGGAGGGAAGCGGGCGCTGCGCTCGGTTCTTATTTCTGCAGTTGGTGTCAGCGCTGAGCAGCCCGTGCTCGTGTAAGTTGGAGAGATCCCGAAAGCACCGAAGCAGGGAAGGAGGTGCTGTGCGTCTTTGCGACCAAATCTGGGGGAAAAGGGGGAAATCAGGGCTACCGGCTTCATTCCTCCGCTCCGAATCCCTTCCCTGCACTGTCTCCCCACCGGAGTGAATGGAGCGGGGCGCTGGGGGAGGAAGCTCCTCACTAGTCACCGTTCAAAAGGTGCCGGCTAAAATCTCATTGCAAAAAGGTATGGTAGCTTTAACGTCTCGCATTGGCAGCATTCTTCCCCCTTAGTCTCTGGATTAGTCATTGTGTGTGAGACAGAAAGAAAAAGAAAATCACTTTTTTTTTTTTTGAAAAAGTAAAGTAAACAGCCTCCAACAAGTGAACCTTGACAACCCAGATTAAGGCAGGCAGGAAAGATCAAACGGAGCTGCTGCTGGGCTGTTGTCAGAGCCGCCTGGCTGGGAGCGCCGGGTGCTGCAGCGGGGCACAGCCGGGCCGTTAGCAGTGCTGCTCTTTGTTGGGAATCCATAGGGTAACGTGGAGGGAAATAACGCTGCCCTTCCCCGCAAGGCTGTCTGCTGCTCACGGCTTTGGTTGTGAAGTTAGGTCGGTGCACGAGAAGGGCTGGTTTTATTATTATTAAATTATTTTAATTTTTTTTTTTGAGGCTCCCGTACACTTGGAGAGCGATGGAGGATTTGGTTCGGTTTGATTTCTGCCGCCTGGAGCTGCGGAGAAGGCGGCGTTTCCAGTAACGCAGTGTTCAAAACAGCCTAAAAGTTCTGTGGAATTCAACCCTGATTTCTGCATCTCTGATTTGTAAGGAAACCCGGGCGTGTTTTTCTCGGCGTGTGAGCGGTTCTGGTGTGTGACAGAGGGGTTGGGTGGTGATGAGGCGTTGCACGCTGCGTGGCTGCAGCCCTGAGCGGTGGAAGTTGCAGTGCTGTTCCCGGAGCATTGCCCGGTGGCACATTTAGCAGTAGCTGTGTGCTGTGTTTGGTGCAGGGCGAGGTGTCACCTGGTGTCGGGGCTGCATCAGAAAGGTTCCATTGCTCTCTCGTTTTTTTAGTGAAATTTGTAGCCAGGGGTGTGAGGCGATCGCTGGTTTTGCTTCGATAAATGTTTCGGTGTGAGCGTTAATCAGATGTCAGCAGTGCAGTTCAGAGTTGTTTTTGATGCTTTCGTGTTTGCGTTCAGACAGCTCAGTGCAAACTCCACCAGCAAGCCCCTGTTTTGTTCCTGTTCTAAGTACTTCTGTTCTAAGTATCCTGAAACAATGGGGACAGCCATTGCAAGCGGGAGGAGAAGGCTTTACCCCAGTGTGTGTGAGCAGGGCAGTGAGCAGAGCAGACCAAGCGCGCATCCGCTGAAGAATGAAGAAACCCAAAACCTTTCCCCAGAAGTACTTCTTTAATTAGCAGTGCAGATCACACAATAAGTACTTTATGCTTTTATAAGGTAAGATTTCACAACCATCCTGCGTAACTTACAGAGCCGGTACTTTTTTATGGCGTATACTTTAATTAGACAATAAAACGTGCGTGTGTTAAACATGCACACGTATGCTGTGAAGCCGTTTGGGGTAACGCAGTGTTTTTTGCATGAACATTTCATGCCGCAGTCGGTGGCGGTGGCAAGGTGCTGCTTTGGGAGCAGGCAGGACGCTGGGCAGAGTGCTGAGTGTGAGGCATCGCTGCATGGCATGGGCTGCAGCACTGCTCCGTAGCAAAGGACCACCTTCTCTTAAGGGCTAACCTTTGTGTTCCCATCCACGATGCGCTTAGCTCCGGGATTATTCCTGTTTCACGGTATTGTAAAAAAATTAGGGGAAAAGGGGTGGTAGTGGAAGGGTGGGTTATGGCGTGGGGCTCGGCATTCAGCGTTCTTAGTGCTTGTGGTCATGGACAGAGAGGGCTGGACCGGGTCGTGTGATTCCTTTGCAGAGGTATCTTTCCAGTGTGTATTTGTCTATGGAATGAAATAACGTATGCACACACATATGTAGGAGATGCATGTAAAATACAGTTATTTCTGCAAGGCCATCCGGTTATTTATAGGACATAATGATACTTCTGTCATCTTAAATTTTCTCAGAGAAGCTTTAATAAATTTAAATAGATTATATGCTGTCAGGAAATAGTATAAATTTTGTTTACGATTCACTTGCTTTAAGGTACTTATACTAAAGAAGCTCATTTAACCCTCAGACTGAGCAGCATTAAGTGGTGAGAGGAGTCTGCCGGAGAGCTGCCGCTGCCCTTTGCTCTTGTGATAATCTTAAATTACAACAATTTAATTGCAACTTCAAGGCACCGAACGGAGACGTTTCCTGCGGCTGAGGCAGGGCTGGGGGAGAGGCAGCAGAACGGGGCTCCTTGTGGTCAGGATTCCTCGTGGCGGGGATCCCTTGTAGCTGGGCTCCTCGCTGCTGTGCTCAGGCCTTCTGCCCCGCGGGCAGTGTCACAGCGGTGTCACAGCGGGAGTCCCCAGGTGGGGGCAGGATTGGGACTGCAGCTGCCTGGCACAGCTCTGGGTGCAGAGTTGTGCCTGAGTTGGGTTACGCTGTAGCAGGGGTTCGTTGGTGGGTAGCTGCAGAGCCTGGGGGCACATTGGGTTCTGCAGCCCCAAGACCTGCTGTCGGGGGCTGTATCCCAGCTCAGCTTGCCACAAGTCCCCCTGGCCCCGATATGTCCTCACACCCATGAGTGCTGCGGTGAGGGCACTGGGAGCCAGGCAGCATGTGCCAAAGGCGGTTGAGAAACGCTGCGTGCTGGAGCTCAGCAGCTTGTCTGCGGCTGTTCGCAAAGGTCCTGGCAGCAGAACTTTACCAAATGCTCACAAGGGCACAGAGGGGCTCACCGTTCTTGACTTTCTTGCCTTTGGAGACATACGTAGGTGCTTGGCTGTGCTCTGAGTCACGATCCATACCGCGTTCCTCTTTGCCACGTCCTCACCAGGTGGTGAGGATCCTGCTTGCGGCCCTCGTGCCCGTCGGCACTGCTCTCAGCTCACCCAGCTCAGCCCTGTGGTCCCGCTGCAGCCGGTGTCAGGTGCTGCCACGGTGTGCATGGGAGAGAGGGAGCTGGGGTTGTTAGGGGAGCCAAACTGGGGGAGCTCTGTAATCCTCTAATATAAAGAAAAGCCGTGTCTGGGGTTGAAAGGGAACTGTAAGCTGTTCTGTCTTTAGGAGCTTGGGCATCTGCTGATCAGGGTGCTTCAACTTGTGCTCGTTTCTGACTTCAGCGTGCGACCTACTCGGAGTCAGGGCAGTGCTGGCTCTGCTGCAGCAAAAGCGCTCGGGGGTTCTCTATTTCTCATCACCTGGCACCTGTCTCTTCCATCCATATGTGCAGTGGCCGTGCGTGAGTGGTAATGATCCCATGTAGCCCCGATAACTTTTTGTTCAGCACCATCCTGAAAATGAAGATGTTGTTCTATGGCAAATGAGAAGACAGAAGAGCAGAATGCATTTTTTTCCCCTCTCGGGTACCTGAGGAGGACTGAATCATTTTTCTCCTCTCACTGACCCTCCCTGTACTGTTCTTAGAGCATCCCCATTTTAGTGCCTTGAAATTGCAATTAAGTTGTAGTAATTTAAGATTATTGCGAGAGTGCAAAGGGCAGTGGAAGCTCTTTGGGAGTCTCATCTCAACACGTAATGACGCTCAGTCAGGGGGTTAAATGAGTTTCCTCAACGTCAGTACTCTAAATTGTAAACAAAATTTATACTATATTCTGACAACTAATAATCTATTTAAATTACATTAAAGTATGTGTGTGAAGATTTAATTAAAAACAGAAGTACAGTTGAGCCCTGTAAATATCTTGACAGATACACTGGAATGGAGTTCGTATCATCCAATATTTGCTTGTGTCTGACAGGTTGTGGAGCTTCTGGGGGGTAAAACTAACTGTGGGCTTTGTCCCTCCCAGTTTGCAGTGGGGTTGCAATGGTCTCACAAGCGCTCTGGGTGCCAGCATGTGTTATTTGGTTGCGTTATTTGCTCTGTTAGCACCGCAGTGCCTGTTTCCTTCAGTCAGCTCAGGGCTGGTGCCTGGCTGTGTGCTCTTGAGGACGCTCTCTGCTGCTGTTGAGCAGTGTCTCCCAGCTCAGTGTGCCAGCTGTGTGCCAGCTTTCTCCCCTCTTCCTGGCTGCAATTGAAGCAACCCGGAGTGCAGTGCTGAGGGCTCTATTGCACTGCTGTGAGCCTTGGTTTAGCTGATTTTTTTTTTTTTTTTTTCAGACAGAAAGTGTTTAGGACATTTCCCCAATTTTTTTTGCAATGCATGGAAAGTGTTTTCAAGGCTGTCAGTGCGTCTGTTGCTGCACAGCTCCTTCCCACTGGTGCAGCAGTGCATTCCCAGCCCAGGTGTGCAGCCCAGGGTGTTCGGCACGAGGAGCTTCTGCTCTGAGTACAGCTTCAGTGCTGGGGCTTTGGACATCCTGAGCCTTCCTTGCCCCCCTCCTGCAGGTGGTTTGGATGGAGGTCACAGGGTGTTCCCCTCTTTGGCTGGGGGCGTGGGAAGAGGATGAGGGTGTGGGCATGGAGTGAGAGGTGTGTTGGGAGCGCGTTGCCAGCTGGGCGCCCACCGGGAGCGCAGGGCCTCCAACGGCATCGTTGGTTTTCCCCTCTTCACCAGACATTTCCTTTCAGATTGGATCCCAGTTTCAGCCACACTTCCCGCTCAGCCCTGTCATCTTGTTGCTAACAATTAGGGTCAAGTGTCTTTCCTTGGGCTCTGTGCCGTCTTCGCGTTGGTCCCTCCCCCAGCTCCCAGCCCGAGCTGTTTGTTCGTTAATTAGTGCATCGGGCGTATTAACACATCAGCGAACGGGAGCAGGCAGACTTCCCGAGGCATCTTGGGAAACCCTCTCCAGTTTTATGTGACCGGACGTGCACTAGTGCTGATTTAGATAGCGGAGCCGGCGATGCCAAAGTGTTGTTAAGAGAGAGATAAATAGAGAGAGCCCAGCAGTAGGCAGAATGTCATGTCTCTATTAAAAAGATGGTGATAAAGGAAGATAAAATGGTGAGGGGGATTGGCGGTGTGTTCAGAGCAGCAGCTCAACAGCTGGTCACAAAAATCAATTCAGAATTCCCCTTCCTGCAAAACCCTTGTCCATAGAATTGATGGCTGAGCACGGCTGGGATGACAGCGAGTGCTGGAGCCCTGAATGAGCCTCGCAATCCTTCCAAAGGTATCGGGGCTTCTGGGGCTCCATTGCAGCATTGCTCCCCTCTGTGGGGTGTGCCTGGAGGTGACTCAATGCGGATTTTTGTATGTCGGGGAGTTGCTCTGGGTGCAGAAGTGAGAAATGTAACTGAACGTAAAGAAATGAGTGGTTGCAGCAGGAGAGAGGGGAGCGGTATTAATTTTACCGGTTCTGTAATGAAACACGTGGTGTGATGTTAAGTCATTGCTGCCTTGTTTGCTGAAGGGATGTTCATCATTCCATTAAGAAGAGTTAAGTAATTAAGTGATGTTTCTTTAGGAACCAGTGTCAGTTTCAGGAAGCATCTTCCCCATGTCATGTGGTGGATGCGAGCTTTCCCTTGGTGCCAGCTGTGAGCTCGGGGCTGGGCACGGGCAGGGAGCTGCACCAGCTCCAGTGCTGCAGGAGTGAGTTTCCCTGCAGCTCAGGCATGCTGCTCTGATGGCCTTTCAGTTACAAGGTTGTCTGCTGTGGCTGCTGTCAGCTAGGTCTGGTGCAAACCTTATTCCGTGAGCCGTCTATTTGGGATTGGAAAGTTAAAACCTTCCTGAGGTATTCACCCGCATTGCTTTTTCCCTTTTTCATTAATAACAGCTCTCATGTTGTAATAGTACGCTTGCTGACAGTGAGTCACGAACTCTATCTCCCATGAACCTCATGACAGATTTGTGTTGGCCGCTCAGGCACTGCTCAGCCGGCCCAGTTCCCACCTCCCATCCTTGCACCGGGAAGAAAAGCCCATGGGAACAGGCGGTGCGAGTCCTGCCTCTGTCTTCCCAAATCTGTGCCAATGCACTGAGGAGCAGCCCTTGGGCTGGGCTGGATTTGGGGACATCGAGGCCGGATCTGGTGAGGAGTGGTCCCTCGGGGGCAGGATGAGACCCCAAGTCCTGGTGCTGGCTGTAGCTCAGTGAGGTCAGAAGTGTGGGGAGGGAGGGTGTGTGTGTGTGTGGTGGCTGCAAGAGTGCAGTGACCGTGTGGTCACCGTTTGGTGTTGGGATGCTTGGGTTGATGCTGGGGAAAGCAACTGTGCTATGTGCTGCCTCCTGTGTGACCTGCTGCTCTTCCACTGCTCAGTCTGCTTCTTTGCCTTGACTGAGAATGCAGAACTCAGCACTAGCTTTGCCAGATCTCTGCCCTTCCTCATGGGATAGCCCCTGTTTCTAATACTGTGGTTAGTGATACTGGAACTCAACCCAAAATGGCATTGCTATGAGCAGTAGGAGTTTCGCCTGCCAAAAGGTAGCACGTATCGTGTTAGTGTCGATACCTTCTGCTTTCATCACTGCTCTGCCTCTCAAACAGGGCTCCATCAGCCAATATCTTGCCGACTGTTGATCAGAGCACTGTGATTCCTTCCCTCAGGTGGATGTCATAAATAGGTGCATTTCCACGTCTCCTACATGCTGGCCACGTTTTGCTTCAGGTGCCCAGATACCTCTGCTGAAACCTCAGGAGCTGCCTTGAGTGGACTGGGCTTAAAAAAAATAAAAAACTGAAAAACAAAAAAGGGGAGGAGAAGAGAAAAAGCATCGGTTTGGCTCAGGGAACAAAATCTATGAATATTCATGATTGTGATACATAAAAAGAAACTGTCTGGATGCGTACACAGAGCATCATAGCCTACATCTACCTTAACAGACTTAAGGAGAGATTTTTTTATTTTTTTTTTCCTCTGTGAGTTTTGTAGTTGTGAGTTGTTAACAACTTGGCTAATCTGTTTTTATGATAGAGGTAGACTGGTAAATCTGAACAAACTGAGGAATGGTGGCTGTGGGCTTCTGGCCCCGTTATCAAACTTGCTGCATAAGGCAGAGTTTATGCACTGTGATAATGCTAATGACCAGCAGAGCCAATGATGCATGACTGGAGGAAATCAGTGTTATAATCAGAGAAAGTTATCAGGTTTTTGTCATTAAATATTAGTGATAAATAATACACTTCATTTTGAGGAGATAGGACGTATTTAATTCTGATGCAGAGAGTTTCAATTTAATAAGGGGCATTGCTGAGCGAAATGATAATCTGTTGTAATTGAAAGGGAAAACTAGAAATGCCTTTGTTTCAGCAGAGCTCCTGGTGGCGGCCTGCAGTGCCATGTCTGAGCAAGGGGAGCATTCCTACAGCTGCTCAGCAGGGCTGTGCCACGGTGCTTTGCTTGTTAGCTTATGTGGTACACAGCTGGTTGCTTGGGGAGGGTCAGAGGAGACCTGTTTGGTATAAGCTACCATCACCTTTCTTTTTTTTTTTTTCTTTGAAAAACGTTGCAGTAACGCAGCAGACGCTAATTGTGTGCTCCATGGGGGCTCTGCAGCATCCCCCAGGTGCCTGCATGCTGTCTGCATGCTGAGCTGCTCGTGGTGTGGCCAGCTCTGTCCCCAGCCTGTGTGGGGCACAGGGACTCGGCGCCGAGCTCCCAGCGGGGCAGTGTGCCAGCTCTCACATCCTCTTTTCAGCGAGAGCAGCGGCAGATCCTGCAGGTTTGACTCATAGCAGAAACTTGGGCAGCTCTGCGTAACTTCAGCCAGAGTTATGGGATGTGTCTGAGGTTAAAAGCCGTCCTGCAGTGAGAGCTTTATGGAAATGCTTTCTTCTTGCTATGCTCAAATGTTTACATGCTCGTTGGAAGTTATTTTTTTGTCATTCGATTCTTTTCTTTTGGATAAGGGAGAGCTCTATCAGTTGAGATAATTTGCAGGCTTTCAGCTAGTGTTTTTTGTAGGTGCAAAAAAGAGATGAATACCTCTGCCTGGGGTGGCATTGGGGTCTGGAGGTGAATTGCAAAGGGAAGCACATGCAGAGCAGAAAACTTCCTTGCGTAAGTAATGCCTGTGTCAGACACAGCCCAGTTTTAACAGCAGCACATGCCCATGTTTCTGTTCATCAGCACTGAATCATTGCTATGTACCAACGTCTGCTTGGTGGGTGCTGGGCGAGGAGGAGCATGTGTTGCTCTCTGCCCATCACAGAGGTCCATGTGTGTGTGCTGTAACTTGGGCTGCTCACAGCTTCGCAACATGCACCAGGCAGAGCTGGTTCCTAGGAAAGCCCCTTGGTTTTTGTTGAGGAAAGGCACTGCTGTTTTCACAGAGTAGAAAGAGTGCATAAATCTCGACTAAAACCATGCATCCTGCCTGTTGGCCAGCTTTGGGGATAAAGAGCAGAAGTTGGTAAGAAAATGTGTGGCCAGAGCCCAGTGCTGCCATGGATTTACGCCAGGAGGGGGTCTGACCTGCAGCCTGTGCTCGTCTTTGTAGGGTATGAGGGTATGCTCAGTGCTGGCTTTGGGTGCAAGGGGCTGCTGAAAGCACCAGGTGCTCAGTGTGTGACACAATCACTAACGCTGTGTGGGGTGTGCCCCCTGCCGTAGGGGGTTTGAGCAGAGCTGTAAATACAGTTGGTGCTTTTATGGCTCCTGAGATTGGTGCAGGTGCACGTTAGCAGGAAGCGAAACCGGAGGAGCCCTGGGAGAGTGGTGCGAGCTGTGCCAAACAGGTACTGCATGGCCTTATTGCCTGGCTGATAACCAGCCATGGTGCTGGAAGACTGAGTGGGACTGAGGAGGGAAGTCACACTGTGGGCTGGCACTGAGCTGGGGCCTCTAGGAGGGTGATGCGTTCCTCCTGCAACAGAGATGGTCCAGGTGGGCTGAAGGAACTGCTGCATTGGAGTGTCTGCCTTCTGCAGCTGGCAGCCCTTTCACCACTCGTTTCTGCATGGTCTTGAGGAATTTCAATGTGCAGTCTATGAAGTGAGGTACTGAAGCATTAACCCTGTCTTTTATTTTATTTTATTTTATTTTATTTTATTTTATTTTATTTTATTTTATTTTATTTTATTTTATTTTATTTTATTTTATTTTATTTTATTTT